>NC_056732.1:1459900815-1460020815 GCF_019279795.1 Protopterus annectens
AACAACAAATTAGCTCAAGATACATTGCTTAAAGGATTACTGCACAGGTTATGGACCACACACAATAGATTGGCATTCTGTTTAGTTTACAGCTAAAGCCTGCAAAAATGACTGCAAATCTCCAACAAATGTAATGAGCTTCTTAAAATAATGTAATCCTGTCCTTTATTACAAATACTGTCATATGCATTTCAATACCCAAGGCGTATACGTTATCTAGTTATGTAAGTATTCTCTGCATGGCAACAACAGAAAGGCTTTCAATGTTGGCAATTCTTTAACAGTATGCTTATTAAAGCTTACTTGCATCTTACAGTCTCAGACAAGCTTACCTGATGGTCATTAAAGTAGTGCTACTTAAACACAGAGCAACAGGCACTTTCTGAATAATGTTGTGTCTTTCAGCTTTTCCCAGTTAGGGGTCGCCACAGCGGAACTCCAGTCTGCTAATGATTGGCAGTTGATTTTTACATGCTGAGTTGCCAGCCCTAACACACAACCTTCAACGAAGGTATGCACATTCACGTATGTCTCCACACAGAAGATGCTCTAGCTGAGAGTCGAACCATTCAGCGTCTTACTGTGAGGCGACAACGCTACTGCAGCACCACCACCATGGATCAACAGTATAAAAATATGACAGAAACCAGAACATTCTACAAAATCAAGGACAGATGAAAAGCCACTGTAGTACTTGTGTCTACCTTGAATGAGGGGATTCTCTGCACATTTACACTGCATAACTGCTCCTTGCCTTGCTTGGACACATCCAGAGTCACTACATGGGGGAGTATGTCATAATTTGAAATGTCTCTGGCTGGCTGTGATGGCCCTGACACATTTGGCATACCTCTCAGCATCAGACCAAGCAATCTGGACAAAGCCATACATAGAAGTGGGACAAAGGCCCAAAAATAAGGACAATTTTTAAATATTGCTCGTATAAACTTAGAAAGATAATAGAATAGTAGGTCTTGCATTAGTACGAATTTTCTGAAGGGTATGAAATCTGAAACTCAAATGTCTATTATTTTCTAACTTCAGTCTTTAATGATTTCCCACTAATTTGCCAAGAAAACACAATTTTATGAAAAACGGACCAAAAATGTGATGCAAAAATATTAAATAGCCACACAATGCAGCTGGGAACCTGTCAAAGAAGGGACACTTTTTATATTAGTACTGCTAACTCGAGCAGCTGACAAAATAAAAGAATCTACATGCATTTCTGAAATAAAAGTAATCTATAACTCTGATTATTACAGTTATTTATTAATTGTAAACCCTCCACGTTTTCTTCCAAAATTGCCATTTTGCGGAAGGATTATTAGGGGAAGAGCAACATTTTGAGCCTAAATCGGGGACAGTTGAGAGGTTTGGATATGCCTAATTCTATAAAGCAATTTATTTGCACATACCTCTCAACCTGTTAATGCAGGAAATCTGGACAAGGCCAAATATATTAGGGGAACATATAAACAGTACTAAAAATCGTTCTTGTATAAACTGAGACAGTTGATAGAATAACAGGTCTTGCTTTAGCATGCTTTTTTCTGAAGGTTATGAAGTCTGAAACTCTGTCTGTTATTATTTAGTGACTTAATTCCTAAATGATTTGCCAGAAAACCACAAATTTTATGAGGAATGAACCAAAAATAAGAAGCAAAAATTATTCATATTGCAAAAATCTGGACAGTTGAGAGGTTTAGTTCAGCTGGGGATGTCTTTCAGTTTGTCACCCTTCCCCCCTCACAAAATTATGGTCGAATGGCACCTATCCCCTTCAGCCATTCCAATGAACCATTACTTGGCTATTTCACCCCATTTACCATAAACACTAATGTGCATACTGCTTTATTTCTGCGATGATTTGGACTTCATTTGAAAGTTTATTTTGCATTTTACAGCACAAACACTGATAGATATCTACTAAACAAAGCAATGCAGTCTCACAATGAAAACAGACTTAGCATTAAAACTTCTCTGCCCTTGAAACTCACATTCATTAAAACAGCATTGAAACCCACATTCAAAGAAAATATATTTTGCCAGTGGCAGATAAAGATTAACTTTGGGCTGATTTCAAATCACAGGCCCCTTGCACATAAAACATACACATGCTCTTTGATACACATTCCTGATTGTATTAAATTATATTCCTTGTACAATACAGTACAGTTTTAGAAGGCGTTTTAAATTTATTGTTTTGAACATTTTTTCCAGTAAACAATTAAACAAAATGCATGCACCAATAATGACAAAACTGCCCAATTCAGAACATTTCCATCATAAAAGTCAAGTCAAACTTCTACAGTCCACCAGTATCAGTAAATGTGCTCAATCTCTGAAGAAGTAAAAGTCATCTAAATAATTCCACATTAAAGAGATCTGTAACTAATGAAAAGGTTGCTGCTAGCAAACAACGTTATATTTCATTGTTTCAGCTACAAATAAAGTGCCTGTTGCCCTTGAGGGATAAATTGCCTATGTTACACTAAAAAATGATAAGCTAGTAATATTCCAATAGGGAATGGATGGCAAACTGATCCATAGTTACTAGGTATCTTCACCAAAAAGGACTGTAGCATCCACCCCCTTTGCAACACAGTACAGTATCAGCAATGCATCTACCTACTGTGGGAGTAGAATCCACAGCCGTTTGCATCAAAAGCAAGTACACTACCTGTTGTGCTATCAACAATGCAAAACGACTCTCTATAAGCAGCACTAAACCTTTGCTGCCCTGCAGCTCTCAGCTCCTTGTAAATTCTACTAAACACTCAGCTGTATCTCTGAACTTTGCAGCACAAGAAATCTGGAAAAAGGCAAAATTTATTGGGGGGGGACAAAAGCCCAAAATCCAGGGACACATTTTAAACATTGCTTGTATAATGTTGGAAAGTTGCTAGAATAAAATGCTGTGTTACCACCATACATTTCATTGCCAAGTCTTGAACTCATGACCCTGTGCAAAACAGTCAAAACAACATACCAATATGCCAAATCTGCTGTTTTGTGAAAGAAATGAAGACTGAAACTTAAATGGCTAACATTAGCATTAGGTGAATTCAGTTCTCACCATAGCTGTCAATCTCTTAGCACAAAACACCTGAACAAAGCCAATTATGGGGGAATACAGCCCCCAAACATATTCAGTGAATTCAGTTCTCACCATAGCTCTCAGCCTCTTAGCAAAAAGCACCTGAACAAAACCAGTAATAGAGGAATACAGCCCCCAAACATATTCAGTGACTTCAGTTCTTACCATCGCTCTCAACTTTAGCACAAAAAACCTGGACGAAGCCAATAACGGGGGAATACAGTCCCAAAATTGGGATGAATTTCAAATATCCATCTTATAAACTTAGAAAATTACTAGAATAAAAGATTTTGTGTTACCATGTACTTTCTTAAGAATATGAAGTCTGAAATTCAAATGCTTTTCATTTTTATTTATTTAACATTTGTTAACAAGGAAAGTCTGACTTGAAACAAAAGCCAATTTTCAGCAGAAGCCCAGGGAGAAACACTCTAGACACATGTCTTTGCAAGATGGGAGGACACCAGAGCAAACCCACACAAACACAGTGGGGACATGCGGACTCCACACAGAAAGCACCCCAGCAAGAATCAAACCAGAGAGCCTGCAGCTGTCAGGCTACAACGCTACCACTGCACCACTGCACTACTAACTGTATAAAGATGCAAAAATACAGAAACCACAGATTTTATGAGGAACAGAACAGAGCAAAAATTAGGCAAAAATCTGCAAATTATTTACAAATGGTGGTGGGTAGGGAATTCAAGCTCTTGCCACCTCAGACCAAGGTACAACATTCAAGACACACTCTCACTCTGAGCCCAAATATATTCCTTAGTAACGTCCGTTGTATTACCTGAGCCCAAAGTCCTTAAAACAAGAGCAACCCAAAGCAATTCCTTCTGCTACTGTCCATAACATCCATCCAAAAGCCTGCGACAAGAGCAAGTCCTTCCCACGAGAGCAGAGCAAGCTGGGTGCTACCCAGCCTGCAGACGTTGCATTCTGATCCCCTTCCAGTCTATGCAGTTGTAACTGCATAGCCTTCTGGGACATTTGCTGCTGAATGCTGTCTTCCTAATCTGGATTGCTGGTGAGACAGTCTGTATTCTGTGCACATGCTCCAGACTGGTTCACCCCTCAGTCGGAATATTGGGAAATGCCGTGAGTGCACATGCACGATGTTCTGCGACTTGCATTTTTTTCTTTTCTTTTCTTTTTCATTTTCTTTTCTATTTTGTTTTACAGTTGGGGGGGCTGCAGTCTTGCAGCCCAGTAGCACAAGCCGCTCCTGCTATTGCCCCTGGCTGCTTTGGTACTGTTGCTCATTACTGGCAAAACAAATTAACATATTATCTCAGTTACTGACTGAATTTTTTTGATCATTGCAGCCATTCTATTTCTGCTTGAAACTGATTACTGTAGTGTTACTGTATTTAAATTTACTGCTCTACAGTACTGCGCTAGGGAGTAAAGGGTTACCTACCTGATACCTGGTACCTTTATTGATTGTCTGACTGCTGTACTGTTACTGCACTTAAAACTACTCATCTAGATGATCTATAGCTATTATATTTGCTGTACCTGGATTTACTGGGTTAGACCATCTACTGCTCACTGTTTGACTAGTTAGAAATCACATTAGCCTATTGGATAAAGATATTTGATTTAAATGTGCCACTTGTTACTGATTACCTTATCAGTCCTACATATTTCTCTCACTTCTGCATTTGTTTTGCACCTATGAATGCTACAGTAGTCGCATCTCATATTATTTCATTCTTTAGCCTAATCTCTTATTGTCACCTCTTTCTTGTCCAGTCAATTATTCACCTCTGTCTTAGGCAAAGAGTAAGTTATTAACCTATCATGTTTTGTTATATCCCTTCATCTGCACTGGTTATTGTGGAAACTCAGTCAGCTTTTGCCGCTTTTGTAGCCAGTCTGATAGCAATATGTATTTTGAGGCAATGTAGTAACTGCCTCATGCTTAACAAAAACTCTTTATTACTATCTCACAATGATTCCATATGTGAGAGGTGATAAGTATTTACTTAACTTGGAGGCTACCTTCTTACTTGAGAACACATTTGGTAAACACAACACAAATATACACAGCACAGAGCACTTCTACTAAACCAGCCTACACTGAGAGTGTTAAGGGATCACTGTCTAAGCCTCCCAGGCTAAAGATTAAGACATCTCAGACATCCTTGACACCCACATACCTCTAAGAGTAACAAGGGTGTAGACTTCAAGCTCTTATGGCCCACTGAAACCACATTTAATCATGATAATGTTTTAATCATAGGTGATTCTATTATCAAGCAAGTAGACACCGCCCTCTACAGGTTGTATGTGGATTGAGTGACTGTTAGTGATCTTTCTGCAGTCAGGATCTGGGACTTAACAAGGGCTTGTAGATCACGACATACTGATAAACATGATTATGACCTAATGTTAGCTCATGTCGGGTTGAATGACTAAGGTGCTCCACCCAGACGCGCATGCATGCTAGTCTTTGGTGGTATTATACCACTACTCAGAATAATGCCAGAATTCAAAGACAAGATAACTGACTTTAATAGCTGGCTATGTAGCTGGTGCTATTCTACAGAGAGCTAGTGTATAACAGCTTGGGATTAGATGACTGGCAAACCTTTCTTCTTTGCCAAGGATATTCTGCGCTTCTCTTACAAGTCTTTCACATTCTGACTAAAGCCCCCAAAGTGCTTTTCTTAAACAAAGTCCATCTGATGCAAATTCCAACATAGTAAATTCTAATTTGGAACACATTAATGTGGTTTTACTCTATGTCAGTATATTAACAAAAATGCTCAAACCTGATACTCTCCTACGACTCGAACACATAAATTTATCAGTAATTACAGAGGTATGGTTTCAGAACAAAGAAAGAGCTCCCTGTAATCCTGGGCATAGTGCCTATCACCTCTTCAAACCCCCTGGCAGTTGTGGGGGAGTATCTGCATTTGTCAAGGATATAACCACCTTTCTACATGTTCCTTGGTACACCACCACATTCAGATTCCTAGATGTCCAAATCACCATGAAGAAGACTGATTACCACCTTGCAGCTAGTTATAGAACACCATCTATATCCCCTTCTGAACCCCATAGCTATCTTAAAACATTACCTAAAATTCACATTAAACCCAACACCTTTCCACTGGGGACTTAAATTATCCTTCAATAATCTGCTTGACCTACACTGCCAATGGCCAGCATGCCCTGAGATTGTAAATACTGTGTTTAGCAAATAGTTAATCATCTTAATATGGGCCCCCATACTTAAAACAGTCCTCACAAATATGGCCACTCCATATGTATTATTCTGCTTTGTTAAATAAGAAGGTATGCTTGTAACCTTTTCCTTTAAAACTGGTGATACTTCCTTGGTAAAAACTTCTATGGTTAGGGACTTGTAAAAGCAAAGCTTCTTTAGTTACTTCATGATCGCAACAAATTCTGCTGGAAAGTTGCTTGCTACCTATGCCTCTCATTTCCACTCCCACTTAAATAGTTGTATTGATAAGGCAGTCCTTAAACCCACCATATATAATGAGAAAATCTAAAAACAAACTCTTCTGGTGGAATACCTCAGAAATAAATTATACAACAAGAGAACGAAATTGCTTAATGTTTAAAAGTGGTGTCATTCTACCTACCTTAAGAGGACACCTAATCAAATTAGGAAAGAGCTTAAGGGAACCATTAGGAAGCTCAAAGTTGAATATGAACTTAAAATGGCCACTAAAACAAAAATGAAAACAAACTTTTGTTTATCTGGAGCAGGGAGTTAAGAACTAACACCCAACAATGTTGGGAGCTAACCCACAATAATATTGCACACTCTGACCCAAAGCAAATAGCTAATATCCTAGCTGACAAATGTAGTGCTAAATTTACTCCAGCCATCATTATGACTATTCCACACATTCTTCTACCCCATGGGAAAAAGTCTCTCTGCTATCTCAAAAGCTAAGAACACCTCTTCCATGGGCCCTAGTAATACAGCAGGTTACATGATTATCTGTGACAACTATAGCCTATCTGAACCAGTACTTAACATCTTTAAGCTAAGCATCTCCACTGGCTATATTCATAAAACCTGGAAAACTGCAATTGTAATAATGTTACACAAGGGTGGCCAAGTCATGAACCATTGGTACCTATAGACCTATTAGTCTCACTAGCTTCATATATAGGTTCATAGGTTCATAGGTTTATACTAGGCTATCTGCCCTAAGGCATTTATAAGCCTAGCCCAAATGTTTGTGGCTTACGCCACCCCTTATATGAAAAAATACTGTGCCCATTAGTTTGTTGTGCCTCTGTCCAGCAGTGACACAGAGATGATTCCCGGGATAAACCTATGATCTCCCATCCACAGGTCAAGATTTCTCTTGAACAGAGCCAGAGAGGTGCTCTGCCTCACATGGATCGGGATTTTATTCCACAGCATAGGGAGTCTCTGAGTGATAAATCTATCCCTCCAGCACGTCCTATTTATATCCGTGCTAAGGTTTAAGTCGCTTGCTCTAGTGGTTTTGGTGGATTTGGATTTTTGAGGTGGAGCATGTCCATTAATTCGGGTTGGACATGGCCTTGTATGTCAGGCACATGTCACCTCTGAGCAGACGGTATGCAACTGAATAGAGCTGGAGTTTCTTCAATCTGGCAGCATATGACAGATTTTGGAGTCCCTTTATCCTTTTGGTGAGGAACTTTTGGGGTCTCTCCAATTGCTGCAGATGTCGGGTGAGATACATCTCAAATGGGGCATTGTACTCGATCATTGGTCTGATAAGTGAAGAGTACAGGGGAACAATGACCTCACTAGATCTGGATGTGAATCCCTTCATGACCAGGTGGGCAATGTAGAAGGTCTTTCTAACCACTTTAGCAATGTGAGTGTCAAAAGAAAGGCCACTGTCAACCTGGGTCCCCAGGTCCCTGATAACCTCTTCTGTGCTTAGTGGATTGCCACCTATATGGTAGCTTGGGGTTACCTTGTTTTTCCCAAAGGGTATGACTATACATTTTTTGGCGTTTAACTTCAGGCCATGGCTCTGGCACCAGCTATCTGTTTCCGTGAGTCCCTTCTGAAGGATATCCGTGTCCGATGCACTTTTCACTATGGCGCCCAATTTGCAGTCGTCTGCAAACTTTGTCAGCCAAAGTCCTCCCATGTTGGCCTGTACTTCTGAGAAGTAGATGCCGAACAATAGGGGGCCAAGGACCGAGCCCTGTGGGACACCACTTTTGACCGGCTTGGATATAAAGCTGTGGAGTGTATTATCTTATACATCATTAATTTGGACATTAAAAAAATCTTTTAGTTCTGGCCCCTTATCAATTTAGCTTTATGAGAGGAGGTCCTACCTCTTCAACCTCATTAATTTATTTGTAAATACTAACTGAAGCAGTTGATAGTAGTTATGCAGTACATGCAACATATCTGGATGTGGCGAATGCCTTTGGCACTCTTCCTCATGGAGGTATTATTGATAGATTTGTAAATCTGAATATAGAGCCTTATTTTGTACAGTGGATAGCTAACTGGTTGTCTGCAGCACCCAAGTGGTTAGAGTCACAAGTGTCTCTCATGAAAGTTAAAAAGTTATTAGTGGTATAATACAGGCAGAGTGTTGGGCCCTGCCTTATTTGACATTTCTTAGACATACAGGGCAATAATCCTGGCCCATGGTACTCTAAGTTTGCAGATGACTGTAAAGTTGGTGTTGTTATTGGATCCTCCATGTTGATAACTGGCACAATTAATGGTCTCAATTTAAATGTAAAAGTGTAGTATAGTTCATTTTGGTAGACAAAATATTTTCACATACCATATAGGTGAGACACCCTCCAGTCAGATGCTGTCATAAGGATCTAGGCATTCTAGATGATAATTCTTTATCTTTTGATCATCACATCTCTGCAGTAGTTCAGCAAGACTTCTGTCTGGCTCATCCAATTTTCAAAGACATCTCCATAATATCCAAAGAAGTCTTAATTCCCCTTTACATGTATCCCATTAGACCCATTTCTGAATATAATGCCCTTTTGGCATGTATTTGCCTACACATGTCTTTCAACTTGAGAGAGCTCCGAGATTCATTACTAAAAAGATTGGTAGTCTCAACAATTTTAATTATCAGGACAGAGTGACAGTCCTGTTGCTGTACTCATTCTCTTAGAGACTTCTCAATCAACATCTGTATCTGGCTATTTATGAATGAAAGATCCAGCCATCTCTGACCTCCTATTCCTTCACAGAACAAACTGTTCTTAAAATACCTGGTTAAAGGAATTAAACCTTCATCAGTGGATAAATAAGATACAAGTGACGTAAATATATCACTCACCTCTGTAACAAAATTCCACTATGCCAACCAAAGTAGCAGCCTTGCTATCTTCAGTGTAAGCCTAAATAAGCCAAAATAATAGTTGTCTGGTTTCAGATTATCCCTTGTCTATCTTTTCTTGCCTTCCTTGAGGTTTGGAGGGAACTTATGAATAGGAGGTTTGGCTAGGTTTGTTATAGAATGTAGACTGATTGCCTAGGACTTCCCTATGAACTTATTTTACAGAATTTCTTTTAATAAATGAAGCACGCCAGACAGGATGTGCTACATCTTACATACACTGTGGACCACGTTTATGAATCCAAGAGATCATCCTTCATCAATTGGCTGCATTACTGTATGAAAAATGCTACGGACCTTTCTACCCAAACTGAGCATTTCATTTTATGAACTGGAGAACTCGAACCTCAAAAACTGGTTGTCAGGATGAATTATACCAATGTGGTGATATTTCTCAATAAAACAATAGCTGACATTTTATGTATTTATTCTTTATTGAAATAAGAAAATAATAAAACTGTTCTTTTATTTTGAAATTGCTAGCCCAATGCATACTTGTAGATTTCCCCTCTAGGGTGTGCTTTATCAAAAGTTATACTCATACCTTGAGTCAATAGATGATCAGGTACAGTAATATTATGTGATGAAAGACGTGCGATTGCTAAATTTGCTTCAACACACCATGTTACATGGTATTTTCATTTGAAATGTTCATGTATTGGCTAGTGGCATTAAAGAGTTAACTGTTGTGATGCCTTGCATATTGTAATTAGATACTGAGATGTGGTGTGTATGTGTGTGTATGTGTGTATGTGGGGGTGCTTTTTCCATTAAACGAAGCGTAATGGTTTTTAGAGCATTTGAGAAACCACTGACTAGATTCTCCAATTCTATTGTGTTAATCTGACTTTTAACATTTTAACTTTTGTATACTAAATCATGCAAAAAGAAACAAAAGGGAATGCATGTCTGTTATAAAGCAGCTAACTCACAAATAAACCAAAACAAAATTTTCCTTCATTTTTTATGTTTTGATTATACTTGTATGTGGTGTGGGCATGCAAAACAATATTTCAGGTGAGGAACCAGCACTTTTTTTCCATCATTCAAATCGTTATGAACAGCCCAGCAGTTAAACTTCTGTTTTCTTCTGTCTTATTGATGGCTCAAGAATATTGCACTTTTACTGCTAAAGAAACTCCCAGATTTTGATATCAGTAAATTATTATTTGGGTAAATAAAAAAAATAATACATGCTACATTTCTTAATTAGTGTTTGGCTTGTGAATCCTGAGAGAACAGCTGCTATGAAATTCTGTTAGGATTGTTTCATTTTCGTCTAAGATGCTGTTAGCAAATTAGACAGCCATGAATCTACTTGCCAATATTACAGTGTTGTCTGATACTTTAACAGCAAAACGGAAAACAGATGGTGACACATAATTGTAAAAGACTGTTCCTATTCAAAATTATAGAAGCACTGTAGTCATTTAAAGGAATCCAGGCTTTCAAAACCTATTAATACTAGTACCTATTAATTCTAGTCCAAGTTTTAAAACACTTCTTGTTGAAAGTGCCCACTGGTTTCAAAGGAACTGTTTTTTTCAGCAGTCCCCAGAGCAGCTCTGTCAACAGCTTCCTATTAAATTTACTAAATGAGAGTAAGATACTGAAGGTGGTTTCAAAGTACGTTGCGTCAATAGTGTTAAACTTTACTGATGGTTGTTCTGCATTAAATGTGATAACCAAATAAAGAAAAAGCTTGACAAATACAAGAGGAGCCTCTTTCTGGTAATGTAACAGAGTGTATGTTTCTGGATAAGTTATCCAGTTCTGTTTAAATATGTACGTGAAGATCATTGTAGAATATGTAGTGCCTGGAATGGTTTTACATTATGAATGCACATTATAGGTACAGCATGGTGTATGTGGTGAGTTACTCTGTCAGCCCATAATGCATGGTTTCATATGCCACTCCTCTGGAAAAGGTAAAGGATGGCTCACCTGGGGTATGGGAGTATACATTGTGAAAAAATACTGCCTTTTGTAGCACTTAAGTACCTGTGAATAGCACATGAGCAGAGTGAGCCAGTGTGCAACACTTTGCCATATCCTTTGTTAAAATGTTAATATGTATTGAGTACAGGAATGAGATTCACCTGTAGGAAAGCCTTTGCCCTTTCATTGCAGGTGTGCTTGCATAAATGGGGCACATCTACTTTTAAAAGATAAAACTTCACAACAAGAATGCTGTCAATGGAGAAAGGTGACAGAAATACTTTAATTAATTCAAGTTATAAACATCCACATATACAAAATTAATTACTTTTGTTTTTTCTATTAAAAATATCATCAGATAAAATAAACTGTTCAAACCCAGTTTAAAAATGTACAAAATAGTCATATGTCAGCTAACTCTCATCCAGTTGTTAATCTTATGATTGGCGAGCCCTCACCAACTAGGGCATTATGTCTGTATGAGTGTTGGCCAGACCTTTCATTCATAAATACTTAAATGTTCTCAATTAATGTTAATACCCGGAGGTGCTATTACGTCAGTATGTAATCAGGTTACTGTCCAAAAATAATGGTTAATAGTTGCTCATAAAGCAAACGCCCAAAGAGTGGGAGAAACATAACTTAAAATGTGTGTTTTTTTTTTTTAAATTAACCAGTTAAAACAAAATTAAATGATGGAGACACTGATCCAATGTAAGCTAATCCTCCAGCAATTGTTAATCTTCTAATAAACAAACCCCCATAATCTAGGGCTTTGCATGAAAGCAAGTTCAAGTGAGATTATTTATTTATAAAATTCCTCCAAATGTGGACACTGCAACTAATGAATCCATAATCGCTTTAACCAGCTAAATAAATCAAGGCAATCACAACTGTAAGTATATTGTTGCTAAGCAATGATTCTAACATACTCCAGAAAAAAAATATTTATTTATTTATTTTATTTTACATTTGTTGACCGGGCTAGTCTGGCTGGATACATGTCCATTTTCAGCAGAGGCCCGAGGAGAAAAGCTCCACTAAATACTAAGTACATTACAAAATATTACAAATGTTTATAAGTAACAAATTAGAAAATCATAACATCACACAGAATGCAAGATAGATTCAGGAGAAGCACATTTCGATGAGCAGTTAATACCATATTAGCAATTTTACATAGAATGTACCTAGGTCGATTAGTACTGTAAAAGGAGAAGAAATAAGACAGATACTAATAGGAAGAGTGAAGGAGAGATGTAGTATGAGAAAGAAAAGGTTAGCCTGGTGTACTGCAGAAACAAAGCCAATGATTTAGGTAGTACAGTTTAATTTTCTGTTTGAATTGAGGCAGGGATGTAGTCAAAGTTATGTCACAAGGTAAGAGATTCCAGCATTTACCTATAGTGTTAGTGAAAAGAGAACAACCTGCTGTGTTGTTTGCCTTTATTGATTTAGTCATAAGTTTACTAGAGGAGCGAAGCGAGTTCAGATTATTATACGGGATTAGGAGTTGAGAGAGTATAGGGGTGTTGTCAGGTAGGTGTAATATGTTGTGAGCTATAGTGAGTTGAGGAATTTTTAGGTAGTTTTGAAATTGAGCCAGCCAAGTTGCTTTAGATTTATACAGTGGTGAGTCCTAAAGGGGTTATTAGTGGCTAAACGTATATGTTATTATAGCAAGTTTCAAGTTTGTTAAGATTGTTTTTCTTGAGGTTGGTATAAATGGGAGAAGCATATAGGAGAGTAGATAGGAGATGGGTTATATATATAATTCTAAATATAAATATAATTTATAAATATATATAATATAAATAATATAATTTATATAATTATAAATATAATTCTAGATATAATTTTAAATACCATTTAAAAAGTTATTTAAACATCAGGCATGAGTGAGCGAGTTTATCTGAATTGTAGAATACCAAATAAACACTGTATCATGGAATGTCTAAAATAAGCCACTAGTTAATGGTCTAGGGCTTTGCATAAATACGGAAGCAATCAAAACCATTCATTCATAAAAATCTTCCAACTAATGGCACTGTCACCAACGAATCCATCATCGATCCAACATTCTATGACTCAGAGCCTCAAGACTTAAAGTACATGAAGAAGATTTTCAGCAGCAGGTCAACGTGTTGAGTCAAGAACTGATAGAGGATATAATGAGGCAGATATTCTAACTAATGTCAGTGAGGTGACAGGTATATATAGAGAGGATATAATGAGGCAGACATTCTAACTAATGTCAATGAGGTGACAGGTTTGAGGGGAACGGTAGCCAAGCCTTATTTTTCCAAATAAAATTATAGAGGCAGACAGGCCCCTAGACTGCAGTTGGAACATATCCATGTGGTAAATGCAACTATTGCAAATATACTGATAACACAGCCAGCTTTGAACATCCAGACTAGAATAGAATGTTTCACTTTCAGGTGCAAGCTACATGCGACAGCCAACATATAGTTTATTTATCTCATTGCCTTAAATGTAAAAAAATCTATATAGGCAAAACAGACAAACCCTTCAAAGAAAGGATTCGAGAACATATTTACTATATCAGTAGGAGAAATAAAGTTAGTGCTTTGGCCAAGCATGTTGTTGGTACTGACTCTGAACTCACCTTTAAGTTTATAACCATAGGCAGAATTTTTGATAACATCTGGGAGTAGACATATGTAATATGACTAAGCAGTTAGAGGCCAGATGGATTATTAGACTTAGGGGAGATTCATGGCATGGTGTAAATGAATATATGCCACTTAAACCCAAGCTTAAATCCAGGCCCTTGTTTAGATAGTTTTTTTCTCTCTTTTTCTTTTTAAATGTATCACTAATAAAGTGTGTTTACTTATATATGTAATTTTTATGAATATTTTTATACATACACTGTTACAAATATACAAATGTTATATCTAAAGTTGCATTTAAAAGACCACGTATTACATGTGTATATGTTTTATATCTATCTATCTATCTATCTATATATATATATATATATATATATATACAAAATTTTTATATATTTTTCATAAGTGCCTTCTATTGATAGCAGTGCATGCTTGCAAGCATTTCTTTCATTCAGTAGGGTAGTAAGCTCAAGTTATACCCTTTGACATTAATTGTTTTTACTTAATTTGTATCATGTGACTACTTGTGCTTGCTAGAGGTTTTATAAAAGAAGCACATTTCAGTTGTATTT
This sequence comes from Protopterus annectens, assembly GCF_019279795.1. Lineage (NCBI taxonomy): Eukaryota > Metazoa > Chordata > Ceratodontiformes > Protopteridae > Protopterus > Protopterus annectens. The sequence goes on from NC_056732.1 coordinate 1,459,915,448, forward strand.
ATTAGCACCTGATGAAGCAGATTTTCCTGTGAAAGCACTTATGGTTTAAAATTAAAACTTCATTTGAGACTGGAAACCTTGGTCGTACCTGAGTTCTTCTGTGTTTTTATCGTTTTACAAAGGAAACTGACACAAATGCGAAAAACACACATAAGAAATCAACATTATCAAAGGTGCTTTCTGACTTTATTGATCCCTTTAACATTGTAGACATTAATGAATATGCTGAGCCCAATATACTATTTTTCACACATTATTCTTATAGACATGGTATACACTCAAGAATAGACTGAACATACATATCAAGAGATCTGACTACAAAAGTCAAAACAATTACTTGTCCATTATCAGACCACAATGCAATTACTTTTGAGGTAGACTTGAACTTTAATCATAGAATAACAGTAACAAGGATACCATCATACATAACAAACTTTAAGGATTTCAAAGAATTTATATTAAAGACATACAAATATTCTTAGATACAAATTTCACTAAAAATGTAGCTGAAGTATACATATGGGATGCACTGAAGACATATTTATATGGGAAAGTAGTAACATTGTATTAAAATAAACAAAAGCAATAAAACAAAGACCTACAAATAAAAATTGATAAATTAAAGCTTGATATCCAAAAAGGAAACACTAACTTAACAAGTGAATTAGATGACATGCATAAAAATATATTTAGAGAAGATTAAGTTATGTTCCTATTCAATGAATTCAAAGAATCAAAGAAGAATAGCTAATAGAGCTAAAAAATATGAAAGCAAATCAAATAAAGGAAATATACAATTCAGAAAGTAAGAAGAGAATGTCAAATTTAGAAGGAATACTAGAAGCATTCAAAATATATTTTCACAAAATTAATAACCAAAACAAAAAAATAGAATTGCAAACCATTCAAAAAACTTTCCTTAAAAAACATGGCAAGATTAAATTATTAGAAGAACATATAAAACTGATAGATAAATAACAATGACAGAACTCAAATCTCAAGTTAATATACTAAAGTTAAATAAAGCCGCAGGTATAGACAATATTACACCAGAAATGTTTAAATTATTAACTAATGAAGCTTTAGTGTTATTACTGAAAGTGTTTTACATTAATAAAAGTTGGTAAAGAAATTTGTCCCTCTTGGAAATACACAATAATATCACCATTTTTGCAGCCAGGCAAAAGTCCTAGTGAATGTTCATCCTATAGGCTAATATCTTTACATAATATAGACTATAATATATTTATGGCAATAGATGCAGCTAGATTAAGCACTTACTGGCTTTGTAAAGGATAGAAACACATATGTTAACATAAAAATAATTCTTTACTTAATTGATTATGCTGACATCATGAAAAATAAAATAGTGTCGATGCTTTAGACATAAATAGTCCATTTGACTTTTTACACTGAAATTATTTATGGCTAGTTTTAGATGAATATGGTTTCTCAAAAAAATAATTTTATGACTAAAATCTCTGTATGAAAAATCTTTGGCATATATAAAAATGGGATTCTGCTTCTCTAAATCTATTGAAATCACTAAGGGCAGAAAACAAGGAAGTCCTCCATCTCCATTACTGTTTGCCTTGGTCATTGAACCATTTGTAAACAGCATATGAATGAATGAAAACATTAAAAGAATACGACTAGATAATAGTTTAGAAACGAAGAGCCAATTGTTTGCAGATGATATTCTGCTAACTTTAAAAGATGATGACAACACATTACAAAACCTATTAAATCTAATTCAGTAGTTTCAGAGGATTTCAGGTCTCAAATTCAATGAAAGCAAGAGAAAGATATTATTTATAAATACTAGTAAGAAAGATTTAGGTAAGTAACACCATAAATACATACCTATTTATAACAAAATCAAATAGCTAGGCATTACAATAACAAATGAGCTGGATATAACAAATAAAATAAATTACAAGGAAATTTTAAATAATATTAAAAGTCTTCTACAAAAAAATGGAATATTTTTTTCCAATGAAAGATAGGCTTTATATAATTAAAATTGTTATTTTTCAAAGATATTATATTTTTTACAAGCATGTTATCTTCCTCTACCAAAACATATATAAAAGAATTTAATAGACTAATCATAAATGTCCTATGGTATTCTAACAAACCGGGATAGCTATGAATTATCACCTGGATGAATGGGAAATGGGAGGAATTGGTTTGCCAGCTATAGAAACATACACACTGTCATCTATCATAAAAACTATATCATTATGGATAAATAGAGTTTATACATCCAGATAGGAATGAATGCATGAAAAATATGGTTGAAATTGGGCTTTGCACCATCAAATCAATACACTGAAATTGTATCTAATAATTTTATTTGGTTGTTGAGAGAATACACAACAGAGAATAAACATAAAACTATGAGTTCCAAATTCATCACTTATACACTAAAATCTTATAAAAACTTTACAAATAACAATCCTGACATAAAGCATGGTCATTTTTATTATATCCAATTGCATATATGCAAAGTAATATTAAAACTTTTGATACAGAAACAGTTAAGATCCTTAAGATGAAAGAATTGATTTATTGGTATCAATTGTTAGAATTAGGAAAAGTTCTAATAATAGAACAAGTTAAACATTTAATTTGGAGAATAACTTGTGGCTATCTATACAGGAAATAAGGCAACTTATATTAAATAGACTAGAGACAATTCAGTTAACAATTAGACAAAAATCATCCTAAATTTATATAACACATGATATTAATAATAAAACAACCTATTACTGGAAAAGGCCACTTATCGTGTATTTATAAAATAAACAGAAAAATAAAAATTTATCATAAATAAAATTTATGGGATTACTATAGAACAATTAATAATCAATTACCAAACAACAGAGATAAAAAAACTAATTCTTCTCTCTTCAGAACAAACATCTATTTCACTACAGTAGAATCTTTTTACATGGATGTTCATACACAGATATTACATAACACCTCATAAAATGGAATTAATGTTTAAAAAATATTGGTTGTTGGAGATACAAATTAAAACTAAAAGCAGACTGGCAACATATGTTCTATGAATTTCAATTGTTTATTTATTTATTTATTTAAATTTGTTGACCGGGAGTGTCTGACTGGACGTGGGTCCATTTTCAGCGGAGGTCCGGCGAGAAAAGCTCCACAGTAAAATAAGCAGACAGTAGTTACATTGGATTACATAGTGATTAACAATTTAACATAGAAATTACTTACAACATATTTACAGATGAAGAACATAGTACATCAGTAGACAACTAGAATCTTTATCTGTGAAGTACATAACAGGCATTAACAAATGTAACAATGAGAAGTTCCTGCTGTATAATAAGTACTAGGCTTATGAGCATCTGAGCTTGCTATCATCAAGGTAGTTAGTGGAGGTGAAAGAAAGGTAGTAGTTGGATGGGGTGGATGATATTAGAGTGGGAGTTGCAAGGGCATAGCCAGCATGTTTTAGGTGCGCTTTTAATAAAGTTTTGAAGTTGGTGCATGATGGTACGGAGGTAATTGTGGGTGGGAGTGAGTTCCATAATTTGGCTATGGCGCAAGAGAATTGTGCTTCACCAGCAGAGTTATTGGCTTTAGTGATCTACAAGTGATTTTTGTTGCTGGATCTTAGTGGTCTGGTGGTGCGATAGGGTTGAAGTAGATTCTGGAGGGATGGGACATTTAGTGGATGGTTTACTAGTTTGTGGGTATGTGAGAGTTGATACCACTGAAGGAGGTGAGGGAGTTCAAGCCAGCCCAGTTCAGCAAGTGAGAGACAGTGGTGACTATGGTAGGATGCCCCTGTGGCGAATTTTGCGATTTTGTTGTAGCAGGTCTCTAGCTTGTTTAGATCACATTGCCTTAGGTTGGTATATACTGGAGAGGCATAAAGTAGGGTGGAGATAAGGTGGGAATTTGCTATTGAAATCTTTGCTGCTTTGGTGAGAAATTGTTTATTTCTGTATAATGCTCCTAGTTTTTTGTGGACTTTTTTTATGGTCATGGATATGTGAATGTCAAATGTTAGTTTATTGTCTATTTCCACTCCTAGCAATTTGGTGTGTTCAGTTGGGTATATAGTGGTGTTGTCTTTTGCTGTGATGTTAAAGTGAGAGTTGTTTTGAGTATGTTTGGTGGGTTGGAAGATGAGTAGTTTAGTTTTGTTTGGGTTGAGTATTAATTGGGCATCGGATAACCATGTTTCAACAGAGGAAAAGGCTTCCTGTGTGACTTTTTGCAGTTTGGGTAGGGAATGGGCTGAGCAGATGATGGTAGAGTCATCTGTGTATTGGATGAGTGTGCCATGTTTGGTGGCAGAGGCTAGATTATTGGTATAAACAGAGAAAAGTAGGGGTCCAAGGATGGATCCTTGGGGAACCCCTATGGAGACAGGTAGTTGGGGAGATATGTCATTCTGCCATACAACGGATTGTTGGCGGTCCGACAGGTAACTCTGAAACCAGTTGGTGACTGATTGTGAGAAGGATAGGTTATTGAGGACAGAGATAAGTTGTTTGTGTGGGACCATGTCAAATGCTTTAGATAGGTCTAGGAAAGTAGCAGAGGAGAGATAGCCATTGTTTTTATGCTGAAGGATAGTGTTTTTAAAGGAGAGTAAGGCAGTGGTGGTGCCATGGTTTGGTCAGAAACCATGCTGACTACTGGAAAGGAGGTTGTTAGTAAGGAGGTAGTGTGAGACCTGAGAGTGTATGCATCTCTCTAGTATTTTGGAGAGTGGAGAGAGAATAGCTATGGGGCGGTAATTGGTTAGTTCTACAGGGCCTTTGTGGAGGGGAATTATATGTGAGACTTTCCACAATGTGGGAACATAACTTTCTGACAGAGATTGGTTAATCAAGATGGATACTGGGTAGGTCAGCTGCGATTTGTAGGTATTCACTTGGGAGGTTGTCTGCTGCTAATTTGGTGGGTTTAAGTTTAGAGTTTTTTTATGTTGGAGGTAGGTACAGGAGAAAAAGAGAAGGCAGTGGGGAGATTACTAGTTGAAGGTGTGGGTTGGAGGGGAGGGGGTTGTGTTGTTTAGCTAGTGATAGTATGGTTTGGGTGAAGTGTGTGTTGAATGAGGTAGCAATATTTTCTGAGGAGTGAGGGATGTTAGGAGGAGAGGTACTGACTTTACCTGGGTGGAGGATGGAGTTTATGGAGGACCAGAATTGTTTGGGGCTGTGTTGTGAGGAGTCTAGGGCAGACTGGTAGTATTGGAATTTGTCCCATTTTATTAGCTTTTTGACTCTGTTGCGTAGTTCTAGGAATTTCTGTCTAGCTGCGGGGGTTTTGGTTTTGCGCCAGTGCTCCCAGGCTTTATCCCTGTTTTCATTTCTGACTTAGTGGTTTTCTGTAGCCATGGGGAGGGTTGTGCTTTGGTTCTGGAAAATCTTATGGGGGCATGGTAATTAAGGATGTTCAGGAAGGTAGTATTAAAAGATTCAACTGCGTCATCTAGACTGAGGTACTTTAGAGCATGCCAGTTACATTCTTTGAGGGATGAGATGAATGTGAGTGGGTTAAAGTTTATTTTTTTACGTATTTGACGATAGATGACAGGTTTTGCTTGGTACAGGTATTTTTTGAGTAGGAATGTTGGGGAGTGATCACTGAGGCTATCTGATAAGCAGCCTGTTATATATGACTGGAGGTTCTTACTGACTAGTATCCAATCCAGGGTAGAGTGCTTGCTGGAGTTTTTATTTATCCTTGTTGGTGACTGGACTAGTTGGGTGAAGCCATGAAGGTGTACATGATGGGTTGGATTGTTGCCAGAACAGGATTGCCAGTCAATATTGAAATCACCTAAGATGATAGTTTCTTGGGGAGATGGTGGGTAGACCAGCTGAGGAGGTTTTCTAGTGGAGGGATGTTTTGGCCAGGTGGGAAGTAGCATCCAATTATGTTGATGGTTTTGTTTCGGTTAATTTTGAGGTTGGTATATATTATTTCTTCATTGCTTATTTGTGGAGCTGATGATTTTAAGATCTGGATGTTTAGATGTTGTTTAAATATTATAGCTACACCACCTCCTTTTTGTTTAGCCGGTCTACTCTTAGTATGCTGTAACCTGTAGGGAGTATTTGCTCACTGGTAATGTGAGGTTTTAGCCAGGTTTCTGTCAGGACGACTATATCTGGGGAGTATAAGTCTATGGTGGCATGGAGTTCATGGACTTTGTTGGATATACTTCTAATATTTAGGCTTAGTAGAAGGAAGTCACTTGGCTTTCTATTGGCTGTAATATGGGAGAAGTTGTGGTTTCTAGTCTGATTATGAGGATTGGGGTTGGAGATGGTAGGGCCAGGGTTGGGGTGGATGTCTCCACTTAGGGCTAGTTTTGATATGCATGAGATTATTAGTTTTCTCAGTTTTTGAATGTGTTTGTTTATAAGGGAGATTTTATGATTGTTCTCTGTGGGTAATAGGTATGGTGGGAGGGTTACTATGTTAAGTTGTAGGGATGCTTTACGCTTGAGTAATATAGTTGGTAGAATATGTGGGGGTGCATAGGGATGGTTCTTGAGCTGGTGGGAGGGAGCTGAGTATGGGTGAGACATGGGTGGTGGTGTGAGTAGTAGTACAGTGGTAGTGGTTGAGTGGGGAATGATGGAGCTTTGGTAGGATGTAAGATATGCAAGGAGAGTGCATGCAGTGAGCAAAGGAAAGGTATGCTTGTAAATGTCAGTTGAGGAGGTGTGATAGTAGAGGGAATATGGAGGAGGTAGTGTTGGGTTAGCGCTATGTTTGGCTATTGGAAAGATGGGAGGGTTTGAGTGCAATAAAGGTGGGACCACTGGGGGCGGGAGGAATAGGGGTAGGGCGGGAGCGAAGCGGTAGAGACCCTGTTAGGTTCTTGTATGAGGGCTGGAAACAATCACAAAGCAAGACAAGTATGTGTTAAGAACAATCACAATTGACCAAGGACTGCTCTGAAACTGTAAGTCTTGTCTTAATTTCTCAGGTGGAAAACCAGGATAACCTTGTATCAGTAGGCTACTGTGGTATAGTTTAAATAAACAAACACACAGTATTGATCAGTTATGGATACTATTTGCTAACAGAAGGAATAAGAGAAAGTGGAAGATGTGTGTGGTGGTGGTGGTGGTGGGGGGCTGCTTACAGCCAAAGCACAGTGCTCTCCAGGGGAAAATGAAGATTGGCTCAAACAGTTAGACACATACTCAAAGTTAACTGTAGCTGTTTGCAGACAGTTCAGACCCGGACTGCACTTTTCTTATAGGAATGTTAAAGGTGGTACCGCAGTTGAATACTTAAGAGTGGTGTTAGGTCTAGAAAAGAAGAGTACAGAGAGGAGTAAGCACTTTTGAGATGGTAAATATATATTATAAAGATTATAAAAAACACACTGAGCAAATAGCCACCACATGCAGGACAATGTCCTGAACCACTACTTAGTATATGGAGATACAGAGCCAATTGGAAGAACATTAGAAAACCAAAACCCAGACAGTTATGCAGCCACAGATAAAAATATAGCGAGCAGCAATCTGTCGTGGTTCTCTAATGTGATTCTATCCACCAATAACAGCACAAACTGATAGAAATAATTTAGACACTAGTATGAGCTGTCTACACACAACACAATTACATGAATAACGTTAGTGAACAAGGTGCAGCTATGCAAATAGACCATACATACTATTATACTAGTAACAACTTGGTGCATACAAAATGCTAGCATGCCATAGTAACATCAAAAATAAAGCATAAAACATATTAGATGTCTAACACAATTCAACATAAATGTTAGAAAAATCTATACATGCTGCTTAGAAAATATATTTACATACATGCTGCCTAGAAAAATATATTTACAATGTGTGCTGCTTAGGAAGTTGTGTATTTAAACATTCAAACATATATAAGTTGTGTGATCAAATATATAGAGAAATGTGTGCTTTAGTTAGAAATAAATGTACTTAAATCCATAAAAGAGAATAAAGTTTGGAAAGTAGTATATAATGCATTTAATTCTGTCTTACTAGAATAATAGTAGAAATAAACCTGCATATTATTGCTTGAAGCACAAGCTGCAGTGTAATCAGAAATTTGACCTTGGCAGCTTGCAAACACAGCCTGGCTCATGTCTTTCAAGTAAAGATTATTTTGCAAAGTTAGAAAATAATAAATCTGTTCGCATGTGTGTCCTCTTTCCTGCCTCCACCAGGAGAGTAGCCTTGTGCACTATCTCTGATAGTGCTGGCTGGGAACTAGGAAGACAAAGAGAGGCATTAAGGAAGACATACATCTATTGTATTGAACTAATCAGAGAACCTTGAATTGGCTACATCCTCAGGAGGTCATCGTGACTGACCAGGTGTTTGCAAGGCTGTAACATTCACATGGGAAAAGACTTTTGAAAACACAAATTCAGCACTTTTATGAATTACTATGATGTAAAGACCCTGTCACTGACCACGCCAGTGAGGTGGGCAAAACTGATAATGACATATAAAAATGGTGTCCTCTGTCAATAAACCAGTCAAAATGCTATACAAACTTTGTGTATGGTTTTTTGCCTCCTAATGTACATTAGAGAATAAGATATCTGAGTTCTCCTGCATTATTGTTTGTTATTGATTGACATTGTTTTGAATAACTCAATGATTTTTACAGTCTGACTCTAACGAATTTATTTAACATCTTGGTCCTAATCGTGCGAATTCCCTTGGTAAGCTACAGGTCAGAATATATAGGTGGTACAAATCTGCAGAAGAAGGAAAGACCTCCGACTGAATTGTCGTGCCCAAAGAGGCTGTCCACTTGTCTGATCTGTGGTCAAAAGCGAAAACTGGGTCCTAAAAGCATATCAAACATAAGCAGGAGGCTCGGGTAAGCAGAATTCCTCTCTTTGTTTTTGTTTTAGATCGGGGACCAGGTTACACTGTGCTATTGCTAAGGTTTGTGATAGCAGGGAGAGAGGTAGTCGAAGTATTGTATCTTGAGTCATAGATCAGGAAATAAAACAAAGCAAAGTAAACAGTCATTCTAGACACTACTGTGAATACGGGGAATAAGATACCACGTGGTACAAGAGAAAAGGTTACGTAACAGTTCTGTTTTTTTTTTCTCTCTCTCTCTCTTCTTTTTTCTCTTTCAGAGACATGGGAAATGAATGCACTAAAGGGTCACGTGACCCGCCCCTAACAGAAGATGCAAAATATATGCAATTACAGAGAGCAGATAATGTGAGATATTTTGCAAAATGGGTTAACAAGTATGACTTTGATGGTAAATTAGATAAAATGTCATTAGTAAAACTTTTGAAACAGTTAAAATATGACGCAGAAGGTCAGGCAAAAAAACAACAACAGTTGGGTGTTCCTCAAGCACATAGGTGGATTGAGGAAGTGAACCAAGGGAACAGAAAAATAAAATGCAAAGGCATTATTTTTAGACAAAGAGGATAATAACATAATAGTAGCATCGGTCCCTCCTACGTCCACCGATGCCTTACTCAGAATATGAAGCGGAGGGCGGGCTGAACCCCCCCACTTTACCCAGAGACAACAGGGATATTAAGACAACCATTTGTAAGAGAACCTATCGGGACTAGATCCAGAACACGTCAAACGCTTATAGATGTTCAACCAAGCGGAAGTTTATTAGATGAGAGTGAGGAAATCTGTCCATTAATAGAAGTACCAAACCCACAGGCAGGACAGGAGGGCCAGGCCTCAACTCTCTTAGTATATAGACCGTGGACACCGGAAGACATCCGAAAAGCTACAGAAGGAATTCCCCATCCAAAAATTAACTTTGAGAAATTTCTACAGGATTTACAGGGTATGAGATTGAGTTACCACTTAAATGGGGAAGAGGTAGAAAGAGTAGTTAGACAAATTTTAGGTCCAGACTGGCACATGATTTGTGGCCTGGAATGCCCGTGACGCGCAACACAGGCCACTCCCACATAATGACGCAGAACTAGATACTAGATTGAAGGGTCTTACAGACCGCATTACTGAAAATGGAAACCTAGGGCAGACTGGACTTGCATTAATCAATGCATACAACGGGATAATGAAACAGTGGATGCATACTATGGTAGATTATTAGAATGTTTTAATAACCATAGTGGCATGCCTGTTCCTGAAAATCAAAAGAATGATAGCTCATATGAACAACAATTGAAGAATGCATTTTGAAAGGTTGTATTGCCCCTATCAATAGCTTCATCACGAAGCACATGATAGATCACCGAACAAGTAGGCTTCAAGCCTTGTTAGAGTATGCTAGACATGCCGAAAACATTTTAACAGTAAAAAAGAAAACAGGTCTTCACAGCTGAAGACGGTGCGGAAGTTTTGTAGTACAAGCAGCCAAAAAGGGTAAGCAAAATACTCAGGGTAACAAACGCCTGACAGAAACTCAGAAATTTATGAGAGCAGAAAGAAAAGGTGAGTGCTTCAATTGTGTAAGAAGGGACATTTGGCAAGGGATTGCAGGAGCAAGGCACCTGCGGAAAAAAAGGATAAGGAAGATGAGGATTGACTATATGACAGTTATGCTGCTCAGCAGTCACCAGGAGAGACTAATGAGCAGGGAATGATGTAAATACCTTAGAAGAAATAAATGACATGCAACCGGATGTAGAAGTTGGGGAGAGTGAAGTTTTAGATCTGGCATTACTGAGCTTAGAGCTCTATTTAGCAGACACGAAACCGAAGTTACACTTCTGGTGGAAGGGAGAGAAGTCAAATTCTTGTGTGATTCAGGAGCATCACGAACTTTGATACATCCTTCAAAGTTACCGAACATTCTGAGTCACCTGATTATATATTAGTGAAAGCAGCAAACGGACAGCTGTACAGGGAACCACTTTCCCATGATATAGCAATAACTGACCCTGTCTCGGCATGACCCAAAGAAGTAAAATAGTACTTTCTGCCAAATGCCCCATGAACTTATTAGGAAGAGATCTTATGCAACTTTTTGGCATAGCAGTAGTCCCTACCATGAACGGTATGGAAGCACAGAGACAAACTGATACTTTTGTAGTACGGTCGGAGGGTGAGGCTTATTATTGGTACAGCCAGGATCTGGTTACAACCGTCCAGGGGCAGTGACCAAGGAACTGATGAATGTAGCTACCAGCAAGGTGCCTCCCCTCGATGTTGACCAGCAACATTTATTACATTGTACCCTATATTATTGTAGCACACCAGGACCTGATAAAGAATACGAACAAAAGTTGTTCAGGAATCCTGCAAATAGACTGATACTACGGACCCTATACTGGGACACTGAGGGCAACAGTGTAGTGAGCTGTTCGTTACCTCAGGAGTTTTTGGAATTGTACAAATCCAATAAACTACCACACGTTAGCCTAACCAAAAACAAGAATGCTAGGTGGGTAGACTTGGGTGACAAAGTGACAGGATGGGAGAGACTAACTGACTCAGAATTATCGGACTTAGGAGTACAGAAACAGAAACTGAATTGGTTAGCATAAACCAGCTGTACACTTACAACAGAGTGAAGACAGCTGACTGGCGTTCTTAATAGAAGAAGAAGAAAAAGCTTTGAGTGAAATACCAAATGTTCTTTGGTCAACAGGAAAATCAGATGTAGGACTTATTCGAACAGCAGGGCCAGTAGTTATTACACCAAAATCAGCCTTTAGACCAAGAAAAAGACAATACCCTTTGAGCAAGGATGCGGAACAGGGAATCAAACCTATCATAATGGCATTACTTAAGAAAGGGATACTGGTAGAATCCTTAGATTCACCATGTAATACTCCCTATTTCCTGTGAAAAAGCAAACGGGAATGGCGGATGGTACAAGATTTACAAGCTGTAAATGATGCGGTAATACCAAGAGCACCTACGTGCCAGACCCACATACCTTATTAAATGATTTGAAGCCTTAACAAAAATATTTCACCGTGGTAGATATTAGCAATGCATTTTTTTCAATACCTATCCACCCTGACAGCCAGCATTGGTTTGCATTTACATTTCAGGGCAAAAGGTATACACCCGACTACCACAGGGATATAGTGAAAGTCCAACAATATTCGCACAAGAGATGGCTAGCAACCTGGCAGGGTTTTCTCCACCAGGGGGCAGCCAAGTACTACTTTATGTAGATGACATCCTGCTTGCAGCCCCTACCCAGCAGCAGTGTAGGGAAGATACAATAGCATTGTTGAAATTCTTAGCTGAGCAGGGGCATAAAGTGAACAAACATAAATTGCAACTTTGGAAAGAACAGGTTAAATACCTGGGATATGTGATATCCAAAGAAGGCAGAACATTAGATGAAGATCGGAAAACAGCTATCTTACAAGCACCTAGACCAACTACCAAAAAGGAAATGATGTCCTTCTTGGGAACGACTAATTTTTGTCGAAGTTGGATGCAATTATGCTTTAGAAACGGCTCCATTGGCTGATTTAATATTTAAAACACCGATGGCAGCACAAGAAACACTGCACTGGACTCCGGAAGCAGAAGCAGCCTTTTGTAGACTAAAACAACTGATAGCTTCATCATTAGTTTTAGGGCTTCCGAATTACCATAAGAGATTTTTCCAAACTGTAGATTGTAGGGGATATATGACGTCAGTACTGACGCAACAACATGGCGGCAAGCAACGCCCCATAGCTTACTATTCATCACAGTTAGATCCGGTGGCACGATCATTACCACCCTGCGTACAAGCAGTAGTCGCAGCAGCTATGGCAGTGCAAGCTTCAGCCTCAGTGGTATTGTTTCATCCTCTCACGTTGAGAGTACCTCATGCAGTTGCGATAATTTTATTGCAAGAAAAATAGCATTTTATCCCCTGCCAGACATCTTTCTTGCATGACCATACTATTGAGTCAACCCCATATGACAATTGAACGTTGTACAACATTAAATCCATCGACATTACTTCCGATTCCTGTGGATGGCACACCGCAGCTGCCTACAGGAAATGGAACAAATAACCACACCCAGACAGGATCTTACTGATGTACCTTTAGCTGACGCAGAGGTGACATTTTTTGTGGATGGGTCCTGTAGACGAGGTCCTACAGGGAAAAACCTAGTGGGCTATGCAGTAGTGACTGATGATGAAATCATAGAAGCACAACCCCTTCAACATAACCTGTCAGCTCAAGCAGCAGAATTGATAGCCTTGACACGTGCTTGCACTCTAGCGAAAGGCAAATGTGTTAACATATATACTGACAGTCAGTATGCTTTCTCTACAGTGCATGTCTTTGCACAACAATGGAAAAACAGGGGAATGATAACATCTACTGGCAAGCCGATTAATCATGCACAATTGATTTTGAACCTGTTAGATTCTATTCAGTTACCCACTAGAATAGCTATCTGTAAATGTGCAGCCCATACAAAACAACAAGATAGAATTTCAAAAGGAAATGCTCGGGCTGATGCAGCTGCAAGCTGCCTCAGACCCAGAAACTGTGCTTTTAAATGAAGAACTACAACCTTCTGAGACTCTTGATTTAGACATGTTAAAAACAATGCAGACATTAGCTACAAAAGCAGAAAAGCAAAGTGGATAAACGAGGAGCAATCCTTGAAGAGGGACTGTACATCTCCAAAGAGAAAAGCCTATATTGCCATCTAATTTATTTAGATATGCAGCTTTGTTGAGTCATGGGCAGAGCCATGTCTCAACAGGGGGGATGGTACAGTTAGTTAACAAAACATTCCAAACATATGGATTTACGAATTATACACAAAATTTTGTGCAACATGTCATATTTGTAGCAAACATCATGCACAGGGAGCATTTAAACCAAAGCGAGGAGCTTTCCAACACCACCTATCCGTTCCATACCATTTGTATGGATTTCATAGAACTGAACAAATGTGAAGGAAAAAATACTGTTTAGTAATCATAGATATGTTTTCAAAATGGGTAGAAGCTTTTCCAACCAGGAATCGGATGCAGCAACAGTAGCAAAGGCCCTAGTGAAAGAAATCATTCCTAGATTTGGCATACCAGAAAGAATTTATAGTGACAATGGGACACATTTTGTGAATCAGACGATACAGCAGCTTGGGAGATTTTTGGGATTTCTTTGAAAAACCATTGTGCTTATCACCCTCAGTCAGCAGGGCTGGTGGAAAGGTACAATGGAATCTTGAAAAACAAGTTGAGAAAATTAATGAGTGAGACTCAAAAGACTTGGATTTGCTGTCTGCCTTTAGCACTGCTGAGCATGAGAACTGTTCCAAATGTAAAGGGCTTGACCCCTTTTGAGATAGTGTTTGGAAGGGCATATTGTGTGCCACAATGGAAGGCCCTCATGCCTGCAGAGCTGGAGGCTGATGGCTCATTAGCTAGTTATATGAAGAAGTTATTAACAAATAAGACTGTTTTGCAGTTGAACTCTCTTTCAGATAAACAAGAAGCAAAACCGGAGGCCGTGCTGACCCCGGGGTCCTGGATTTGGCTGAAAATCATAAAGAGAAAGAACTGGGCGAGTCCGAAGTGGGAAGGTCCGTACCAGGTACTATTGGCAACACCCACTGCAGTGAGAATTGCTGAGAGATCATCTTGGGTTCATTTAACCCACTGCAAACCTGTTAAGAAATTTAGTTTGGACATACCACAGGAACAGGATGGCCAGAGGCAGAATGAATAAAAATGTGAAACAACCCCAGAGACATTGGTTCACTGGCCTACTGATCATACACTTAATAACTATGTTTGTAGTAACCTTTTTGTTGTTATGGTTTTTCTTGCATATGACTACAGAAGTGAAATTAATAAAACGTGATGAAGGACTGGCTATAGACTGGCACCCAAACTTTAACACATACCTGGCTATGAAACGAGTTTATGTAGAGACTATGAACGTTTCAAATTGCTGGGTTTGTACTGCAATACCCACAGCATATGGAGGACTTTTGATGTCTGCTGTCCCTTTGGGAATAAATGAAACTTGGGAAAACCTGTTATTTGACACAGGCACTGTGAGATCACAAGACAAAGTGGCATTATATTTGCCTGTTACTCAGAAAGGAATTGTTTGTTTTGTTAAAATGATACACTCCAGGTTGGTTGGAGTAACTGTAACATAACTGTGTCTTACAAATGTTATATAAAACCTATAGACCAAGGTACTAGTTGTATGCAATTATGGTTCATACTTAAGCTTGATGAAAACAACATTGAGAGATGTGCAAAAACTCCTGAAATATATAGACAATTATCTGTTATAGATAAGAAAATGTTTCATTCAGGGTTAACCCATCAGTACAAAAGTAGAAAACTGTTATTTTGTTTGTGGGAAAAAGGCCTATAAATGGTTACCTGAGAATTGGTCCGGCAGTTGTTTTTGGGTTATCTGGTTCCAGCCATAAGACATACTGCAGAATTGCCCTGGGTAAAATACGTAATGTGAGAGGCAGCTCAGCAAGCCGAAAATACAGTCAGAAAACCTACTAATCCAGTGGGTAAGATCGAAGCAAGCTGGAAGGATCATTCGTCTGTGAAGGACAAAGAAAAACTGACCCATATGGACTTGAGTGACAGTGTTATATCCTGGGCTGGGATATTCCCAGCCTACGGAGCAGTCAAATCAATTTGGGAACTGAGGAAATTGTCAAAACTCCTCGAAGTAATGAGCAATGCGACTTTTTCCGCTCTTGAACTTGTGACTGATGAAATGAATGCAATGAGAACAGTTGTATTACAGAACCGAATGGCTCGACTTCACCCTAGCGGCGAGAGGTGGTACGTCTTGGCGCTTATCAAAGAAGAATGCTGTGCGTACATTCCAGACAACCAGCATGAAATTAATGATCACCTGGAGGTAATACAGCAGGTGTCAGCAATGGCAGAACCAGGCCCAAACCCACTGATGAACTTTTTCCAGAATCTGTTTGGGGGGTGGGGGTCGGTCCTTATGAACATTCTGATTGCAATTTGTGTGGTACTGCTCATAATTGGAGCATGTGTCTGCTGCGGGATACCCTGTGTGAAAAAATTAGTTAAAGACTTAGTTGATGTATCAGTGACTGAAACTATGTACCAAGATATGGAATTGAATTTGTTGATACCAAGTGAAAGCCTATCTGAAATATAAAACAAATGACTTACTTAGCTGAGAGTCCTTGAGAGGAAAAGGCTAAGAAATGAAATAATACTGTTTATGTTTCAAATAGCATTAAATGCATTAACAGGAGGGAGAATGTTAGAAAAATCTATACATGCTGCTTAGAAAATATATTTACATACATGCTGCCTAGAAAAATATATTTACAATGTGTGCTGCTTAGGAAGTTGTGTATTTAAACATTCAAACATATATAAGTTGTGTGATCAAATATATAGAGAAATGTGTGCTTTAGTTAGAAATAAATGTACTTAAATCCATAAAGAGAATAAAGTTTGGAAAGTAGTATATAATGCATTTAATTCTGTCTTACTAGAATAATAGTAGAAATAAACCTGCATATTATTGCTTGAAGCACAAGCTGCAGTGTAATCAGAAATTTGACCTTGGCAGCTTGCAAACACAGCCTGGCTCATGTCTTTCAAGTAAAGATTATTTTGCAAAGTTAGAAAATAATAAATCTGTTCGCATGTGTGTCCTCTTTCCTGCCTCCACCAGGAGAGTAGCCTTGTGCGCACTATCTCTGATAGTGCGCAGCTGGGAACTAGGAAGACAAAGAGAGGCATTAAGGAAGACATACATCTATTGTATTCGAACTAATCAGAGAACCTTGAATTGGCTACATCCTCAGGAGGTCATCGTGACTGACCAGGTGTTTGCAAGGCTGTAACATTCACATGGGAAAAAGACTTTTTGAAAAACACAAATTCAGCACTTTTTATGAATTACTATGATGTAAAGACCCTGTCACTGACCACGCCAGTGAGGTGGGCAAAACTGATAATGACATATATAAAAATGGTGTCCTCTGTCAATAAACCAGTCAAAATTCTATACAAACTTTGTGTATGGTTTTTTGCCTCCTAATGTACATTAGAGAATAAGATATCTGAGTTCTCCTGCATTATTGTTTGTTATTGATTGACATTGTTTTTGAATAACTCAATGATTTTTACAGTCTGACTCTAACGAATTTATTTAACAATAAACATATACAGTTGTAAAATTTCTAATACAATTCAACATAAATAGGCATTTACAGTTGTAAAACACTTACTGGAGAGACACTGAGCCTTCATGGGGCCTGTAGCAGAGTGGATTGTAGTTTTACATATGGTGCCTGCCACAGGTAATATTTATTAACTCTGGGATTGTCTTAAGGTAATAAACAGAGAAGGGGAGGGGAGAACAAGGGTGTGAGCAGGCAGTTCTTTGTACTGCTGCTAATGAGCCAAAGCAAGAAAAGTATGTGTTAAGAACAATCACAATTGACCAAGGACTGCTCTGAAACTGTAAGTCTTGTCTTAATTTCTCAGGTGGAAAACCAGGATAACCTTGTATCAGTAGGCTACTGTGGTATAGTTTAAATAAACAAACACACAGTATTGATCAGTTATGGATACTATTTGCTAACAGAAGGGAATAAGAGAAAGTGGAAGATGTGTGTGGTGGTGGGGGGGGGGCTGCTTACAGCCAAAGCACAGTGCTCTCAAGGGGAAAATGAAGATTGGCTCAAACAGTTAGACACATACTCAAAGTTAACTGTAGCTGTTTGCAGAGAGTTCAGACCCGGACTGCACCTTTCTTATAGGAATGTTAAAGGTGGTACCGCAGTTGAATACTTAAGAGTGGTGTTAGGTCTAGAAAAGAAGAGTACAGAGAGGAGTAAGCACTTTTGAGATGGAAAATATATATTATAAAGATTATAAAAACACACTGAGCAAATAGCTACCACATGCAGGACAATGTCCTGAACCACTACTTAGTATATGCAGATACTGAGCCAATTGGAAGAACATTAGAAAACAAAAACCCAGACAGTTATGCAGCCACAGATAAAAATATAGCGAGCAGCAATCTGTCGTGGTTCTCTAATGTGATTCTATCCACCAGTAACAGCACAAACTTATAGAAATAATTTAGACACTAGTATGAGCTGTCTACACACAACACAATTACATGAATAACATTAGTGAACAAGGTGCAGCTATGCAAATAGACCATACATACTATTATACTAGAAACAACTTGGTGCATACAAAATGCTAGCATGCCATAGTAACATCAAAAATAAAGCATAAAACATATTAGATGTCTAACACAATACAACATAAACATATACAGTTGTAAAATGTCTAATATAATTCAACATAAATAGGCATTTACAGTTGTAAAACACTTACTGGAGAGACACTGAGCCTTCATGGGGCCTGTAGCAGAGTGGATTGTAGTTTTACAAATGGTGCCTGCCACAGGTAATATTTATTAACTCTGGGATTGTCTTAAGGTAATAAACAGGGAAGGGGAGGGGAGAACAAGGGTGTAAGCAGGCAGTTCTTTGTACTGCTGCTAATGAGCCAAAGCAAGAAAAGTATGTGTTAAGAACA
This sequence comes from Protopterus annectens, assembly GCF_019279795.1. Classification (NCBI taxonomy): domain Eukaryota; kingdom Metazoa; phylum Chordata; order Ceratodontiformes; family Protopteridae; genus Protopterus; species Protopterus annectens. The sequence continues at coordinate 1,459,933,976 of NC_056732.1, forward strand.
ATCACAATTGACCAAGGACTGCTCTGAAACTGTAAGTCTTGTCTTAATTTCTCAGGTGGAAAACCAGGATAACCTTGTATCAGTAGGCTACTGTGGTATAGTTTAAATAAACAAACACACAGTATTGATCAGTTATGGATACTATTTGCTAACAGAAGGGAATAAGAGAAAGTGGAAGATGTGTGTGGTGGTGGTGGAGGGGGCTGCTTACAGCCAAAGTACAGTGCTCTCCAGGGGAAAATGAAGATTGGCTCAAACAGTTAGACACATACTCAAAGTTAACTGTAGCTGTTTGCAGACAGTTCAGACCCGGACTGCACTTTTCTTATAGGAATGTTAAAGGTGGTACCGCAGTTGAATACTTAAGAGTGGTGTTAGGTCTAGAAAAGAAGAGTACAGAGAGGAGTAAGCACTTTTGAGATGGTAAATATATATTATAAAGATTATAAAAAACACACTGAGCAAATAGCCACCACATGCAGGACAATGTCCTGAACCACTACTTAGTATATGCAGATACTGAGCCAATTGGAAGAACATTAGAAAACAAAAACCCAGACAGTTATGCAGCCACAGATAAAAATATAGCGAGCAGCAATCTGTCGTGGTTCTCTAATGTGATTCTATCCACCAGTAACAGCACAAACTTATAGAAATAATTTAGACACTAGTATGAGCTGTCTACACACAACACTATTACATGAATAACATTAGTGAACAAGGTGCAGCTATGCAAATAGACCATACATACTATTATACTAGTAACAACTTGGTGCATGCCATAGTAACATCAAAAATAAAGCATAAAACATATTAGATGTCTAACACAATTCAACATAAACATATACAGTTGTAAAATTTCTAATACAATTCAACATAAATAGGCATTTACAGTTGTAAAACACTTACTGGAGAGACACTGAGCCTTCATGGGGCCTGTAGCAGAGTGGATTGTAGTTTTACAAATAGTGCCTGCCACAGGTAATATTTATTAACTCTGGGATTGTCTTAAGGTAATAAACAGAGAAGGGGAGGGGAGAACAAGGGTGTGAGCAGGCAGTTCTTTGTACTGCTGCTAATGAGCCAAAGCAAGAAAAGTATGTGTTAAGAACAATCACAATTGACCAAGGACTGCTCTGAAACTGTAAGTCTTGTCTTAATTTCTCAGGTGGAAAACCAGGTCAACCTTGTATCAGTAGGCTACTGTGGTATAGTTTAAATAAACAAACACACAGTATTGATCAGTTATGGATACTATTTGCTAACAGAAGGGAATAAGAGAAAGTGGAAGATGTGTGTGGTGGTGGTGGGGGGGGGGGCTGCTTACAGCCAAAGCACAGTGCTCTCCAGGGGAAAATGAAGATTGGCTCAAACAGTTAGACACATACTCAAAGTTAACTGTAGCTGTTTGCAGACAGTTCAGACCCGGACTGCACTTTTCTTATAGGAATGTTAAAGGTGGTACCGCAGTTGAATACTTAAGAGTGGTGTTAGGTCTAGAAAAGAAGAGTACAGAGAGGAGTAAGCACTTTTGAGATGGAAAATATATATTATAAAGATTATAAAAAACACACTGAGCAAATAGCTACCACATGCAGGACAATGTCTTGAACCACTACTTAGTATATGCAGATACTGAGCCAATTGGAAGAACATTAGAAAACAAAAACCCAGACAGTTATGCAGCCACAGATAAAAATATAGCGAGCAGCAATCTGTCGTGGTTCTCTAATGTGATTCTATCCACCAGTAACAGCACAAACTTATAGAAATAATTTAGACACTAGTATGAGCTGTCTATACACAACACAATTACATGAATAACATTAGTGAACAAGGTGCAGCTATGCAAATAGACCATACATACTATTATACTAGAAACAACTTGGTGCATACAAAATGCTAGCATGCCATAGTAACATCAAAAATAAAGCATAAAACATATTAGATGTCTAACACAATTCAACATAAACATATACAGTTGTAAAATGTCTAATACAATTCAACATAAATAGGCATTTACAGTTGTAAAACACTTACTGGAGAGACACTGAGCCTTCATGGGGCCTGTAGCAGAGTGGATTGTAGTTTTACAAATGGTGCCTGCCACAGCTAATATTTATTAACTCTGGGATTGTCTTAAGGTAATAAACAGGGAAGGGGAGGGGAGAACAAGGGTGTGAGCAGGCAGTTCTTTGTACTGCTGCTAATGAGCCAAAGCAAGAAAAGTATGTGTTAAGAACAATCACAATTGACCAAGGACTGCTCTGAAACTGTAAGTCTTGTCTTACTTTCTCAGGTGGAAAACCAGGACAACTGTGTATCAGTAGGCTACTGTGGTATAGTTTAAATAAACAAACACACAGTATTGATCAGTTATGGATACTATTTGCTAACAGAAGGGAATAAGAGAAAGTGGAAGATGTGTGTGGTGGTGGTGGTGGGGGGGGGGGCTGCTTACAGCCAAAGCACAGTGCTCTCCAGGGGAAAATGAAGATTGGCTCAAACAGACACATACTCAAAGTTAACTGTAGCTGTTTGCAGACAGTTCAGACCCGGACTGCACTTTTCTTATAGCAATGTTAAAGGTGGTACCGCAGTTGAATACCTAAGAGTGGTGTTAGGTTCAAAGTTAACTGTAGCTGTTTGCAGACAGTTCAGACCCAGACTGCACTTTTCTTATAGGAATGTTAAAGGTGGTACCACAGTTGAATACTTAAGAGTGGTGTTAGGTTCAAAGTTAACTGTAGCTGTTTGCAGACAGTTCAGACCCGGACTGCACTTTTCTTATAGGAATGTTAAAGGTGGTACCGCAGTTGAATACTTAAGAGTGGTGTTAGGTTCAAAGTTAACTGTAGCTGCTTGCAGACAGTTCAGACCCGGACTGCACTTTTCTTATAGGAATGTTAAAGGTGGTACCGCAGTTGAATACTTAAGAGTGGTGTTAGGTTGGAGAGACACTGAGCCTTCATGGGGCCTGTAGCAGAGTGGATTGTAGTTTTACTGCTTTAATTGCTCAAATCATATTGGGATAAAATCAAATATTTTTTGCAAGCAGCTTTTAATGATACATTCCAGCTGTCCAAATATTTGATCTTGTTTAATGCACCTATACCTAATTGTGTACAAAAAGCAAAGTATAAAATTCTATGGACTCTTTTAGCCATTGCAAGAAAGAACATAACAATTAATTGGAAATAGGTGAGTCTTCTCCATCATTCAAAGAATACAGAAATATTGTGTTACATGTATCACAGTTGAAAATGAACACTATTAGTAGAAGAACTGAAAGAACTATATCATTATACAATGGTAAAAAGTAATTGAAACATTGAAGAGAAAACTATGAAGTCAATTACTAATATACACATGATGATCACAAGTTTATTCTAGACACTCTTGTAAATAGTTTGATTTATTTGTGTTAGATGTTTTTATTTGTTGTTAAGCTCAGTCAAACAGCTTTGTTAAATAAGCAGTACAGAGTGCAAAGCAATTTCAATGTTATAAAAATGTATTTATATATTTTTTTTCTCTTTGTAAAATTTAATAAAAATATTTTGGAAAAAAGTAGAAATAAAAACAAAAAAATATGTTTCATTTATTAGAAAATGAATATCAATTTGAACAAAATATAGAAGAAGAGACACAGAAAAGGCAATACCAAAGAAATTTTAAGGGGAGAAAGATTCAAACTAAGAAAGATGAAAATTAAAAATCTATCTGATAAACTTAAAAAGGGGAAAAGAAAATATAAGAGTATATTCCCCTGAATGTGAATTGAATTATAAATAATCCCAGAAGAATATGTGTTTTAATCTGATCTGGGAAGTTAGATGTAGATGCTATAGCATTGCAAGATATTAGATTTATTAATGAGAATAACAGGGTTCAAATGAAATGACTGTGGGAAATAAAATTTTATGTAACATAGGCCAAGATCAATGCTCGTAACTGCTTTTCTTTTCAACAAACAAAATAAAAAAAATTGGACTATTCAATAGCTCAAACAGCTGGAGGAATGGTAGTAGATATAAGGTAGAATTAAATCTTTAGAATGATAGGAATGTATGCAAACACTGGAAAAAAGGAAAGAGAATAATTGTTTTAGAAGTTGCAACCATTTGTAATGGTGAATACGATGACTATAATAATGCGTAACTTTAGCTGATTTAAGAGGGAAGAAAAAAGATGGATGAGTTAGAGAAATATTGAAATGGAGAAATTTAGTTTTGGCCAAGGAAAGACATCTTACATATACAAGGGGAATATAAGAAAAAATATATTATTTATTGACATCTGAAGGTATACCTGAGGTGGATGGTAGTATGATAATAACAAGTTCTTCAGATCATGCTGCTATCTGAATAGAAACTTGTGAAAGTGCAGATGTTATTAAGGAAAAGAAGGGTTTAAGAAATTTGCAAGAAAGAACATTGAAGTAAATACATTATTAGTAGAGATGGATAAATTATGGAAAGATCATTTAATCATGATTTGTTTTTATTCTAGGGTGGAATGGTGGGTTATATTTAAAGAGAAGTATAAAAAGTGTACTTACAACTAGAACTAAAATACAGCAGAAAATTGAAAAAGGAATATATTAGGATAACACATGAAATGGAAAAGAGTTGACCACATCTGGGCATGTACATGGAGATGCAACTCTAATTGTAAGCTCTTTCCCTGTATGGTCATATATTGAATTAAAGTTGTGTTTTAAGCATTTTTGTGTTAAACAGCACAATGCCACTGTTCTGAGTGATCAGAAAGTGTCTGATCATACTTTGATTAGGTAGAGTACATTCCCTTGCTTGTGTGGGTTTATTAGTGGCATCATTTGTCCAGAGAAGCCTGTGGCTTAGGTGAACATGATGACAATACCCACAGATAATTTGACAGACATTGCAGCCATCAAACAGTCTTTGGCGACTCTTATCTCCATCATGAAAACTACAGAAGTAGATATTACAATTATTAAATTGTAAGTGGCAAGACATGCCCAGAGACTGGAACAGCTACATGGAGCTCTCACAGACCACCAGCAGAAGCTGAAGAAAGCAAATAAAGAACATCACAGCCAAAATGAAGGAGGTTTCAAACTCTGAGCCTATGACTGGCAATTGGAAGCAAAGTTATATCACTTAGAAAGTCATTAAAGACACAACAATTTCAGATTTATTGGTTTGCCAGAGATAGTGGAAGGTATTGACTCTATCTTTAATTAAGAAGGCTTTGTGTAATTTAAATACCTCCATTATAGAATGTGCTTGTAGAGTGGTGGTGAGACAGCATAACACTTTATATCCTAGATATTTTTACTTTTCAAGTTCCTGGATTATAGTGATACAGAAAGAAAGAACAGGGGGGCTCCTAGAGAGCAGGCTGCAAATCTACAATTGAGTGGTCATCCTGTTTGTATTGTACAAGACTATATTATAGTACTGCTTGCTAAGTGGGATGCCATGGCAACTTTTCTGCAGGGTTAGAAATGGGATGTGGGGAGTCATTGAGATATCCTGCCACCTTGCTGTTGGTAAAAGGGACACAACAGTTTTCATTTTAGTCTCCAAATAATGTGGATGATTTTTTTGCTGGATTGGGATGCCAACCATAGAAAGTGATTATATTATCCTGGGTCAATTGGATAATAAAATGTTAAAATACCTAATTCTCACACTCCTTACAAATCTTAGCAAAGGAAAAAAAGAGAAATTGGATCCACTTTATTCAGTGAAGTCACTTATTCAAGTTGAACTACATCAGAAAATATTTGACATGGATAAAGATGGGAGCGCTGCTGGTCTGTTGCTAAGTTTGCCTCCATTTCATGTTTCAACTCAGGAAGTAATGGGTATATTTTCATGAGATGGACATTACTCCAGCAGATATATGGGAAATGGAAGAATCATGGTTAATCTCTTATGCAGGGACTGTGTCTAATGACAATTAGTAACACTGATTACAAGCAATAACTTCTGGATTGTAATCATATTAGAGTAATGTTATGGCTTGTTTTGAACAGAATTATTTTCTCCTGTTTTGGATTTGTAATAATGGTATTTCTTATAAGTTAATGCCATTTATTTTGGCTACTGTGTCTTGTCATATAGTATGGTATGGGGCTCATAGCAGGGCATTACTAACCCTTCTTTGTTTGACTTTTAGCTACAAGCCCCAGATACACAAGCCCAGAGGTAATTATGGCATATACTTGTTTTTTTTCTCAGCTATTTAATCAGTAAAGTATTTATTGTAGAGTGTACAGGGTGATATGACAGTGTGAGTTGCTTGTAGGACCTTCTAGATATGGTACTTTTATGTTTCTGTTGCATATCTTTTCCTTGGGTAGTGACATACTCAAGATGCATTTACATATGCAGGTATCTATTGGACTCTATAGTGTATGTGAGTGTGTTAGTAATTGCTCCATTTTATAGTGGTTTAAGGCACCATGACTGGTGAGAAGCAGTGTGAGGGTATAAAACTATTGCAAGAATTTTCTTGTCTGGACAGGGTGAGCACATTAAATGTAAACTTTTTAAAATCCTGGCTAGAGCTGTTGTTGCAGTGATTAGGAATACATCTATTAACACTAGATTTTTTTTGTAAAAAGAAACTGAATGAAATACCCCTATACCTTATTTGAAGAAGTGGTGGAATTGAGAGGTTTGCTGTAGTTGTGCTAGGAGAGTGAAGACAGAAATTACTGTTTTATTGCATGCCTCCCTTAGGTGGAGAGTGGATGAATGTAACGTAGATCAGGAGGGTAGATGCATGCTGATTGTGGTTCAAATGAATGAAATGAATGTTAGTATGGTTATGATTATGGTCCTAATGACAATTCCATGGCAGCATGGTCTTCCTTGTGTGAACACCTAATGGTTTACTGTAGTTGATGATCACTATTCTCTCTCAACTATCTAAACTCTTCGAAAGATGTATCCACTCCCAACTGATTTATAATCATACCTTCAGCAACATGTTAGCAACATGTCAACATGGTTTCACCAATACCACCAACCAACTCAGAAACAATGGTAAAATAGTCTCTGTTGTCTTTCTAGACATGTCCAAGGTCTTTGATACAGTCTCCCACCACAAACTATTAAATACACTCTCCAAATTGGACCTCAGCCCCTCTGCACTTCACTGGTTCTGAAGCTATCTACAGGATCAACAATCTGTAAAATGGCTTAATGTCCTATCCCCCCCCTCTTCCTGGCACACTAGCAGTACCTCAAGGCTCAGTTCTTGGGGCGCTACTCTTCACTATTTTTACAAACAACCTCCATAGTGCTACCCTGCTGGCTTTAACTATCCAATACGCAGATGACACAACACTTATATGTGCTGCTAATAACCTGCAACACCTCCTTGATATAACCCCAAAACCATTCTCAGATAATGTGCTATGGCTCTCTAACCATCAGCTCATACTCAACCTCAATAAAACAAAACTCATGATTTTCCATCCCACAAGATACCCCCCCCAGCACCTTCTACATAGCAGCTACAAATAATACTAAAATTAATGTTGATACACAAACAAAACTACTAGGTGTTATAATAGATAACCTAAGATTTGACCTACATATAGCACATACAATTAAGACAGTTCACAACTTAATGGGTACTCTTTACAGAAATAAAAAAATATCTAACTAACACCTCTAGGTCTGCCATTGCTAGAACCCATCCTCTATCAACACTTCTGTATACCTCCCTTATTCTCCCCAACCTTAAAAAGACAGATTTAATTAAACTTAAAACATGCTACGATAAAATAGCTAAGTTTGCAACTGATTGCCTACATCATACCCACCACTATCACTCCTTAAAAAAACTTTCTTGGTGAGAACTCCCACAGCTTCTATCCTACAACCAATTAACCTTAGCACACAAACTAGTATATCAACCTGAAAAAACCCTGCACTTCTACATATTCTCCAGCCCCATACCACAAATAAAAGTCTTCGCTCAACAAATAAATCTCTACTACAAGTGTCAAAATCCACTAATACAGCAGGGGACTCATTTTGTCATCATGTAGCAACAAGATGGAATTCACTAACTCACAGCATCAGAACCAACACAAATACCAACCAATTCAAAAAGATTCTTAAAAATGATCTTGACACCTGACTGTATTCCTGTCCTACTCCAGACTAACTAGTTTTAATAGCTTTTGGTCATACATTTTCTTCTTCTTCTTCAACCACCTCATAATCTATACTCTCTCTCATGTCTAGATAATCTCAAACCTCATCTTTTTTATCCAATTTCTGCTCTACAAACTCTTCCTCAGCTTGCTCTGAGAAACTAGAACGTCTACACTACAATAAGGAATTATATCAGATGATTGTATAATATAAATGTCAGCTATAATAGCATAGAATGTAACTTCTGGTGAACTGTATGTCTTGTAATTTTTTGTATAATTTCTTGTATAAATTTTGTATAATTTCTTACATAAGTTTTTGTATGATCTCTGTATGTGGAGCTTTTCTCCCCGGGCCTCCTCTGAAAATGGGTCTTATCCCAGTCGGACTTTCCCGGTAAACAAATGTAAAATAAATAAAATAAATAAATAAATACATATATTTTATTATTGTTGGTGTAGATATCAATACTACCTTGGCTCCAAAGGTTGATAGGACCTCAGTAAGCATCAGCAGATATCCCCATAAAACTAGAGACCTTAAAGGCACCATGGAAAACTAGATCTAGTGGATTCATGGTATATTGTGATCTTGAATCAATAGAGTTTACTTATTGTGGCCCATGTCAGAGAACAGCTAGTAGAATTGATCTAATTTTGATTTCTGCCAGGTTGATGTCAGGTGTGATTGCAACACAGAGTATATCAGTCTCTTTTTCAGATCATGTTCTGGTACAGGCAGAGGTCTTATTGAGGAAGGGTCAGTAACCTATTTTTATAGAGAAGTTTGACCTCCTTTGTTTGAAGAAAATAGACTAATATAGACTTATCATGGAGTGGATGTACAATAGATGCTTACCCATCTCCTGTCAAGAGATGGTCTCACTTTTAGAAGGCACTGCATTCCTGCTAGAGGTTCTTCATGAGCAATTACAGTTCCAACAGTAGAATGAAGAGGTAAGGAGGTTAGGACAGTCATATAATCAAACTAAATGTCAGAATAAGACATTGTTTGCCCAAATTAAATCTACAAGGACCCACTGCAGAGCAGTAGAGAGTCAGAGAATCCATGAGAAATGAGAAATGTATAGATCTTTTTCTGGGCTACAGGTGTAACTTCTCTAAAAATTTGGTACAGCACCTGCAACATAGCAATGTAGGGTAAGGGGGGCAACCACCCCTGGTGCAAGGTGTTAGAGGGCTTTGACCTTAGTTCTTGCAGCTTTCCTATGTACCAAAATGCAGGCACAGAAAGGCAGATCAGCAGTGTTGTTTTTTTGTTCCATTTGTCCCACCCTTGCTATGCTACTGCAATACCGTCAGTACTTCTGGGGTACCCATCACCTGGCCAGTCTGGTACTACAACTGCAGTACAGCTGCTCCGCCTATCCACTGGTCAAATTGATACAACACCTGCAGTACTGCTGTTGCTGTTGCACATATAAGGGTCAGTTTGGTACAACACCGTACAACACCTGCAATACTGCTGTTGCTGTTGCACATATAAGGGTCAGTTTGGTACAGCACCTGGAGTACTGGTGCTGCTGCTGCACCCAGCCACTGGTCAGATTGGTACAACAGCAGCAGTACTGCAGCTACACACATTCACTGGTCAGTCTGCTACAACACCTGCAGTACTTCTGATGCTGCACCAATTTACTGGTCAGTCTGGTACAACACCTGCAGTACTGGCTGTGTTCCCATCCACCAGTCAGTCTAGCACAGCACCTGCAGTTTTGCTGCTGTACTCATCTACTGGTCAGGCTGGTACAACCCCTTTAGTACTGCTGCTGTTGTAAGCATCTACTGGTCAGTCTTGTAAAACATCAGCAGTTCTATTGCTGTACCCATCCACTGGTCAGTCTGGCACATCTGCATTACGGGTGCAGTACCATCTACTAGTCAGTCTGCTGCAACACTTGCAGTGTTGCTGTGGCTGCAGTCATCTACTGATGTCCCCCTCTACTTTTACACGCGAACAAGATTCCAAGTTACTTAAAGTTCTTCACTTGAGGTATCGGTTTCCCTCATCTACAGAAAACAACCCACCATTTTGTAGGAGGAAACATGATCTCTGATTGGGAGGTGCTGGTATTTATCACATTTCCTTCATACTCAGATTATGCCAGTGAATGCTGTCAATCACAGTCGTCTGAGGTTATGTACTGCAATTGTTTGCCTTACTGTCTCTGTGAAATTGTATTGCTGTTTTCACTGTTTACAAAGCCCTTTTTGCTCTTTTCACTATTTGTTGTGTATTTGCTGGTACTTTTCACTTTTACAAAGCAATCTGTTCTGCTTGTTCTGGTTTTACCACCTAACAGTGTTAAAATACCTGATTTGTTAGCTGTTTAAAACATTCTTTAGTCTCTTTGCTGATTTTCTGCTGTTTTAAATGCTCTTTTAGAGTCTCACTGCTATTTTTTGCTGTGTTAAACATGCTCTATTGTTTCCCATTGAAACTAGGGTAGCTAGTAGCTGTAAAATAATCCAGATACAGGTGTTGCATCTGGGTCTGTTTGTAGTGGCTGTTTGTGCTTGCTCTTAGGCTTGGAGTAAGCATCCTCATTGGTCCTTTTGAACTTTTTTAAAGTTATTTTTTAAGTTTTAGCTTCTGGTATTTAAGTCCTGTGTTTGAGCAGATTTCTGCTTGTTTGCAGGTTGAACAGCACCGCACACTGCTGCGCAATTGTAACCATAGCTGAACAGATAAATTCAACAATTTTCCCTCAGCTGTACCACATTAGTGTAGCCTTCATCCTTAGTACTTTCCATGTCAAAGAAATATTGCTAGTGAGCTGTAACTTATTAAACCACCAACAAAAAAAAAAAAAAAAAACAGCAGAAATATCCATTCACTGAGCTCCTCCTTGATCGATCCTGAAAAGCCCCCCTTTTGTGATAACAATCTTCGACCTAAAATTATGGACAGTTGGACTACCCTTTTTTTCTCCTGCCACCCTTGTTGACTTGGGTCTCTTCAGGCAGTGTAGAAATTGCCTCCTGTACACCAATTCACTCTAGTACAGAGTGCAAGAGATGTATCTACACCAAGAATCTTGAATCCATGCACTCTGGCACTCAAAACAGTAACACTGAAGAGGTTATCAACTCACCCACCACTAGTCATACACATAGTACGCATCAAACAGAAAAATCAACATACATGGAGGTTCTGTCAGAAAACTTACTGAAACACCAGAGACCTCCAAAACACAAGACTGCTACAACTAACACAGTTCCCACAACATCCATGACACATAGCAACACCAGTGTCTCACCTACCAAGCCTGTAAGGCATAACACTCAAAAAACAAATGTTCTTGTCATTAGACACTCAATAGTGAGACACATGGATGTCCCTCTCACCAGGCTGGACAGGGAGAAAGTCACAGTCAGCTGCCTGTCTGGTGCCAGAATTCATCAGGTCACATATGCACTTGGGTCTCTCAGCAACAAGAACCATTATGACTCTGTCATAGTTCATGTTGGAGTGAACGACTTGAGATGTACCTCACTGGACTATAGGAAGAGAAACATGACTGAGCTGTCTAAGTGTGTGTCCCAAGCAGGAATGTCCCTAGCCTTGAGTGCATACTACCTTCGCCTAGAATGATGCCACAGTATAAAAAAAATATTGATTTCAGTAATTGACTTAGTTTTTGGAGTCATTCAAAGGGGATCCAGTTCCTGTCAGCCTGGGAAGCTATGGTTGACAAACCTTGCTGCTTTGCCAGCAACAGTTTGTAACTGGCAGCTCTAGGCTTTCAACTGCTGACATAGGTTCTTGCCTCCCCCATAGTGCCTTTTACAGGCAAGGTCTTGAAAACAAACTTAACAATGTGAAATTTGCCAGTCATAAGAAAATAAGTGTCATGCAGGTGCTTAAATCAAAAACTGCACACCCTGGAAGCACTTCTATCACTGGAAGATGTAGATGTCTGTGCAATCACAGAAACCTGCTTCAAGGCCTCAGAGAGTACACCAGCCTTGTAAGGCAACAATGCCTTCCACACCTTCAGACTGCAAAACGAACATGTGAGAACCAAAGGAGGTGGCATTTATATCTATATTAGACATAAATTCACATCCCATCTAGTTAGACTGGAGAACTCCATGGAGTTACTCCAAGTTCAGGTTATGGTGGATAAGACCCCCATTCAAGTCATAGCCACTAATAGAGCCCCCTCCATGGGTCAGGATGTGCACAAAGCCTACGTGACCAAACTGGAGGCAATCCAAATATTACCAAACACTCTGGTTATGGGGGATTTCAGTTATCCCACCATCAGCTGGGAAACCTACGCCAGTCCTAATTAGCTAGTGCAAAACTTCCTTAACTTTGTTAACTCAAATGTCCTGGAACAAGTTGTTCATACCCCAACAAGAGGAACAAACATAATAGATCTGCCCCGGGATTCATGAAGCTCGGCGCAAGGCCGGCGTTAGGCTTGCGCCAACTGTGCGGCATGTAGATGGTGCAGTAGCGCCATATGTATATCAATGAAGGTGTGCTGCGGCCACAGCCACATGCATAGGAAACGAGCGTGAGTGCATGGGGCGTGTCGTAGTGCCGCACGGATGATTGGAAATGTCAGCTGTTGACGTGCAACCTAAAATGCTGGAATATTACAATCTGCCTGCAATAGTAATCACACCTGTCAATGTCCGTGGATACTGAAACGTATGCAAAGCATGCAAGACAGTTCTTGCGAACACAAAATTAAGAAGCAAACACAAATGCACGTTAGCGAATATCGAGTCTCCATCCCTCGAACAAATGCCATTTAAAACCGTGTGCCCGTATTCTAATGCAGTGTAGATAGTTATACCAAGTGGAACTGAAACGCATCATGTTAGCACTGCCAATAGCTACGTGTAGCCCAATGGTCAGGGTTACCACCTGTCCCACATTGTGAGGGATAGTACACAGCTGGGCAGTTGTGTCCATACCAAAACCATTATGAATGTAAAATATCCTGCGACCGTATGACATAATTATGTTCCACATCGCATGTAATAGTCACATACAATAGTTATTTCCGTATGTAACATACCACATGTCACAAGAAATAGAATAAGCAAGTAAACGAAATACAAGGTGCATATAAACTCCTACAACAATAAGCTAACATGTAGGCATAAAATAAAAGTATTATCCATAGTACTGACCGTGGGTATGTGTTGTCCTGTAGAATCTGATTTGTGTCCGGAATATATCCCATCCTGGCCATATGAAAAGGTGGCAACCCTACCAATGGTCAGAGCATTTGGCCAAAATCCGCCCATATGCGGTCCAAGCCGTTCTTGTCAGGATGTGTCAAAGTTGAACGGGTATTACCCGGGTGTACCTACCATGTCATGAAAGATAAGTATTTGCGTGTACCTATGTGCGTGATGTACAGCATGTGGAAGGTGAAAAATGCCAGGGTAGTCCTCACAACCATACAGGTACCTGACATATGCAGTGTATGCAATGTGTTCCCTTGACCGTGCCATGGGCCATCAACCAAAGAAGGGATGGATGGAGTGTCAGGAATATGTGTGTGGGGGGGATGGGTAATGGTATAATCCACAAAGGCGAGACAGTCTTGGATGCACAATAGGTGAACTGGAAGTGTATGAGGGAGCAGCGGGTGAATCAGAAAGAAACACAAAGAACAAGCATACACATCTACAATACAACCTGACAGGCCATTCTGTAGAACACAATCACACAAACATATGAATATTAAAATGTGCGATACACATGTACAGAAACGTCACCGGCACATACCCACAAAATGGTCTGGATGGAACTGGCTCATCCAAATGCAACACACCTGGATGCATAATTGAATACCCATCATCCCCTCTACAGCACACAACCCACCCCCCCTTCCTGAACGTCCACCAAATCCAGCCATATTCGGGCTACTAGCTTGGCGCAGCCATATCTACACATAGTGACCACTACTCATATGTAGTAGGCAGTGTCACCATAGGCAGTGTCAGGATTGCAAACTATGTATCCCTTGCATATAAAACCCCATCACATGTTTGTATGTCCAGAAACATCGAAGGTTGTTTCCTTGTTCACTTTTTGGATATCCCTCATGGGATAAGTATCCTGAGTAAACATCAGACTTGGTATCACGACACGATGTCCAGACATCTGGACACAAGTTGTATGTGCAGTAGTGGTTCACGAGACTGCTCAGCCTCCTGCCGGTCATGCAGAACCTACTACCCGGGATCAAACACCTGCCCGTGATGCACGTCTCCCCACATGAATTATCGAGAAAATATATTGTACACAGTCACATAGTGGCACTTGGAAATAGGGTGATTAAGGCGCTGACATAAGCAGGGTACCTCCTGACCCACTGTGTGAGGGACAGTCACTGTTTGGGTAGGTGTGTCCTGACCAAGAATGATACAATGGTAAATGTCCTGTGATTGCAAGAAATAACTATGTACCATATTTCATGTAACAGTTGCTTAAAACAGTTATTTCTGGATGAAAAATATGTAAATCATACAAGAAACAGAATAAGCAACTAAAGTGCTACAGGATCAGGCTCTCATCTAGGAAAATAATGAATTTTCTAAACCCTGTACTGACAGTGGGAATGTGTTTGCCTAAACAATCTGGTGTGCCAGAATATATCCCATCCTGTACATATGAAAATGTGGCAACCCTACCAATGGTCAGAGCATTCGCACAATAGCTGGCCAGCCTCTTAATCACTCACAAAACCAGTGACCTTTGGAGGAAAGGTGTTGAATGACACTTGAATGACTAATGACAATAATTAAGAGTAATAGACGCTTTTAACTGCAGAAAATAAGAATTAATACATATGGCTCTGAATCTGTCAACACGTTTTAAGTTGATAGTACTAATATTGTAGAAGTGTCCGTGATTGTCCCTGATTTGTCATTGCCTTGTCCCTGTCACTGTTGAAAGTAGTCCCTGAGTATTTCAGAGGTCCGTACACATATGTACACCAACCAACTGTCACATTTGTTGACAGTACTATTGCATACCTGTAGTGAAGTCATAAGTGATGTCCAGAATAATATTCATCATATATATGAATGAATGAAATAGTCAAATGTGAAGGGAAACACCCCCCATCCTGTATTATGTAGTGGAAACACCCCCACCCTATATTATGTAGCTGCAACATAATAATTTGGTCAGAGGTGCCCAAACCCCTGCGTCTGTAAACACAGGTAGAATATTAAAATTGGGACCAACTCTGTCCATGTGCTATGTCTGACATTTGAACAGGTACAGGGCAGTTCCGGTCACCAGTCGGACAAGCCTAAACCCGGATCATCACATGAACACCCTGACAATCAAACACACGTATGTGCCAGGACTATAAGCTTTGGCATTCTGAATATCCTTGGTGTGAGTAAACATGCAGCACGGGTCCAGAGCAGTAGGGAATAGGGAATGTCGCATGTGTAGTACTGCAGTTTAACACCAACAGTGTAGTGGTTAGAGCATTTGCCTAAAGTAAAGGCATTCCCGGTTCAAGTACGACTCATTTTCTTGTGTAATGAATGCCTCTGTGCTGTAAAGCCAACATTTAAACATGTAAAGGTGAACGTGTGTTTCGCATGGGGCCGTTAACCGGATTCCATCAAAGTGGTACTGTCATAATGAATAAGGCACACGTAAGCACAAAGAAGTGGAAGTAAACATATGTAACTCACAATAAGGATATGCAAGTGTGCCTGCATGGGTGTAAGCAGCTCCCAGCATAGCAAATGTATGTTGTTTTGTACAGATGTAACTTATAATATATATATATATATATATATATATATATATATATATATATATATATATACATATAGATAGATATGTGTGTATAGATATATATCCACAGACATAAAATAAAGAAATATATATAAAAAAAAAATATATATATATATATATATATATATATATATATATATATATATATATATAATGAACGCCGAAAGAAGAAAGCATACACAAGGGTTGTGAAGGGAATCTAGAGCAACTAAGGTATTATATAGTGCTTGCAGCGTATGTCAGATAAAGCTGCACAAGAGTGAGTACAGCACCGCTATTCACACCAGAGGCAGGGTTATACCAGTGGGCATAATCTCGTTGAACTGCTACATCAACATTACACACAGATGGAATGTAGTTCATGTTGTGACCACCTACACTTGTTACCCACAAATGTTCATAATCCATAACACCAGGAAAGGCACATATGTGCAAATATAAATGGCGGGAGACCCTGTGAATACATGAGGTGGTACAAAATGTGTGTAGGGCCCCTAACGCTCTGGAGAGGGCAATGTGTAAAGGTGTGTCATGGCTGCGATATCAGGTGGATTATGGCTGTTATGCATGGAAACTCAACACAGGTGGGCTGGAGAAAGTATGGCTATGCGATTATGGAAACAGGAGTGCCAGGGTTTGTTGCGCTGGCCCGGTTGCAATGGAGCAGCCTGTGTAGGTCAGCTAGTACATAGGTGCGATTCTCAGCTAGAGCGTCTTCTGCATGGAGACATGCGTGAATGGGTGTACCTTCATTGAAAATTGTGCATCAGGGCTGGCAACTCGGCACGTAAAACCTATCTGCCAATCATTAGCGGACTGGAGTTCCACTGTGGCGACCCCTAACTGGGAAAAGCCAAAATACACAACAACATGCAGACATTAATATGTTGATATACATTCTCTGTAACACATGCACTCCATTTATTGACATAAATAATATGAATGTGCACAGAAACAAATATAGTAGCAGGAATAATAGGCTCTGCAGACGAGGAATGGGTCAAATGACACTGTATCACATCACACTTATCAGCGGTACTCCATACATGAACAAAGTGCGACATCTGTCCGCTGTTTAATGTGCTATATACCAATTACAAGTTAACCGGAGTGAAGTGTCGGTGTCATAATAACTAAGGTAATAGTACGCTGTTGAAGCAGAGATAAAACCCAATACCCATGTGTAAGCGTGTTTGTCCAGGAAATGTATTGGTCAACGGACACACAGGAAATGTATTGGTCAACGGACACACAGATATATATATAGGGTTCTACCTGGCAGAACATCGACAATGCACGACATGGGGAAAGGCTGTGTGAGTATGCGCTAGTGACGGACGTTAGGGTGCGAGCAGGTAAGTGTGGAGATTGACGGTCTGTGGGGATAGGGGTGGGTTAAGTGAGCGATAGGGGTGGGTTAAGTGAGTTAGGGTAGTAGGGGGATAGGGGGTGGGTTAAGTGAGTTAGGGTTAGGGAGGGGTGGGGGGGTTATAGGTTAGTTAGGGGGGGAGGGGCGGGTGGGCGGGTTAAAGTTGAGGAGTGAGTGGGGGAACCTTAGGGTTAAGTGTCTTGGTAGTGTGGGGCCGGAGGGTAGGGGTAGGGTAGGTTGTGTGCTGTGTTGTGTTTTGTGTGTTGTGGAATGGCAATGTGTTTTGTTTTTAATTGTTATTGTGGTGTGTGCAGTGTATGGGGTTTCGTGTTTGTGTACCGTCGGTTATTTCGTTGTTGGTTATGTGTGGTTTCGTGTTTAGGGACTGTGTGATGTGGTTGTCGGTGTTGTGTGGTTTCGACTATGTCAGGTAGAACCATATATAGATATATATATATATATATATATATATATATATATATATATATATATATATATATATATATATATATATATATGACGTAGCAGTTCAGCGATATTATGCCCACTGGTATAACCCTGCCTCTGGTGTGAATAGCAGTGCTGTACTCACTCTTGTGCAGCTTTATCTGACATACGCTGCAAGCACTACATAATACCTTAGTTACTCTAGATTCCCTTCACAACCCTTGTGTATGCTTTCTTCTTTCGGCGTTCATTCTATATAGATATATATATATATATATATATATATATATATATATATATATATATATATATATATATATATATATATATATATATATATATATATATATATATATATATATATATATATATATATATATATACATACATACAACATTTATTGATATATACACATATACACACAAAAAAAATATATATGTCATTGTAGATATACACATGTACATAACTAGGTTACTTTACAGCAATTACGGGTAACATATGTTCAGACCGGGCATATGTTACTGGGAGGTCCAATAAACAAACGTTTACCTCCCACACTGCCCAGCTAGGCTGGTCAGACATACATACAGGCAATAAAGGTAAATACACTGCTGCTTTCCAAACCACCGGCAGGAAAGTACCAGTGGGAGAGATCTGCAAGGTCTACACTTTAAACATGGATAACGGGGTCCCTTGCGGGACACCAAAAATTAGCCTTACAGGCGAACCCGTAATGATCAATGCAAGCAGGATGTAGCTGTACATGGAACAGTAGGTTGTGCAAGTGTAATAATACATGGGCTGACAAAACGTATGACATGTGTCCCGAGACGGGGAGAGTGGGCAGTGTGTAGGGGAGTGTTCATACCCCAGCTGTGCTCACTGTTAGTATTTGTCATGAGTGCTGTAGAGGGGTGTCAGGTAGGTGAATCATGGGTATGCAAAATGGGCCTAAGTGTGCAGGTGTTGGTTGGCAGAGATGTAGTAGGCCCACCCAGAGGAAGTAATTAATATTCCTATGTGGGCATAGCAGATGCCTATACCTCCCAAACCTGAAGAGCACATCTACTGGATAGTCTGTAAACCATTGGGGGAACACATAGGGACTATATCAGTGCCTTGTACCTGATTATCATGGATGTCCAAGATTACGAATCAGAATGTAACACAGTCCTAACTAAACACTTCCAGAACTAGTAATATTAGGTGGACATGTGGCGGAATACACTTAATGACTAATGACAACATGTATGAGTCATAAACAGCATGTACCTCAGCAAATGTGAATGAATGCATATGCCCTGTGACTGTCAATGTGTCAGGTTAATAGAACCAATCATCTAAATGTGTCCCTCAGGGTGTTATGCAGTGTCCCTGATACAGTGTTCATTCTCCCCCATTGGTATGTGAGGTCTGCTAGTGACGGAAAGCGCATATTCTGCCGACCACCTTAGGTAGATGATAGCATGATAGTTTGGGATTACCACCTGTTTGCCTTTGTGAGGGACACTCCACTCTGGGAAGTTGTGTCCTGCAAAATGAATGTTATGGCACATGGCCTGTGATTTCAGGAAAAGAGTTCATATATTGTGTGTAGTGGTGTCATAAAATGATTTTGTTGTATCTGAAACAGCTACATGTTATAGGAAACAGTATTAGCAACTATAATGCTAAAAGAATAACCTTAACGTATGCAAACCGGTGAGGTAGTTAGTTTACTACTGGCTATGGGTATGTGTTGCCTTGCCAAATTTGACAGCTCTACATATAGGTCCTATAGGGCTGCCACCTTTCCAAATGGCCAAAGTGGGACCTGCTCTGTAGAAATGTCAGACGTACCAGGTCAGAACATACCTACAGCCATGCATAGTACAGCAATATACATATTAGCACAAATCAAAGCTTAGTCTAGCAGCAGTCAAGTTGCTTATGCTACTTCAAATAACATATCGACATGTCATGTATACAATAACCGTTACATGCAAGTATTACAGACACATAGAATATAATAATGTCCTCTAATCAGGACATTTGCTATGGCTAGAGTATTCTCGCATGACACATATGCCTAATGAGGGACTGTCCCATGCAAAGTGGGAAAGGTGTTACTCCTAGAGTCTCACGTCGGCCAATCTAAAAGGTGGAAAACCTACAATAGGTATGCGGTAGCATGACCCGGCAGAGAGATGCGTTTCCCAAAAAACATTTACATGTCAGCATTGTAGAGTATCGGTTCCCATGTATCAACCAGATGGGAGCGGATTGTATGAGGAACACGCATATAATATGATTATGTCACTGGACAGGCCGCCGATTCTGTACAGTCGAACGCCTGCCATCGCCTAATGGTTAGCCATACCCAATACTGTAATCATGTAGTCCGATGTAATAGGCATTACAAGGGATTGCGCTCACCCAGCGTGAGTGACAAATGGAAGCACCAATGTCGGTGCACGTGCAAGTGAGTGAGCAAGCGGGTGTAAGCGTGTTTGTCTACCAGTATGCGAGTATTGCACTGTTAAAGAAATGTGGAGTCAAACAAGTATAAGGAGCTGTAACCAGAGGTCAGCAGTGCTTAACACCGCACAAACCCATGCACAACCACTCCCACCTGCTGGAATGTGTCTTACACACTCCGTATCCAAAGGTGTCGTTCTGGCCGCAAACAAAGAACCGTCCTTTGCATATGTTGGTAGCAATACCCTGCGCACACAGCTCATGTGAATTACCAATACACCATGGGATATATACAGACAATAGACAGTACCACACACATACCATACAGCACAGTCATCCAACAGTATAGCAATGTACTGGCAGATATGTCCGGACCACTGGTGTTTGCAGACCTGGCCGTCCTGTGTTTCAGTGTGTGAGCATGCCCAGTATGACTGTTACACATGTTGTCGACTGACATTACCATCATACCTTCATGTGTTTGAGCATGCCCAGTATGGTCAACTGGATTGCATGTGTCACATGTGCAGATAGTCAGTGCTGTGGTGCCGACACCTGCGTTGTACACCAACAGGTGGCATGCTGTGTCTGCAGGGTAGCTAACGGTCATATGGCATTGACTGTTGCTACATTTCTGCACAGCGTGGGGGGACATCCAACTGTATCCACAGTCCTACACAGCACTGGGGGTGGCGCACATGACTCTCACATGTGTACGTTGGAAGAGGGGCACAGCTGACAGTTGTACACATTTGCTACTACTGTACAGGTATGCCAGGTACTCCATTTCAGTGTGTGGACCTACCTAAATTGCTGGTTGGAGGCATACCAGTGTACGTCATATCCTAGCTTTAATTATCAGCATAGTGGTTTCAGACGTCCTAGCCTTCACAACCAACATCCAACTGCCTGGCCTGCTGTAGTCTGTGTGTGTGTATCTGTGGGTGTTGGGGTCATCCATTGGGCATATCCAGAGGCCATTGTATAGCATTTGTCTGTATTGGTCTACACCTGTCCAGCTGTATGAGACCTGTGTGGGCTGTATGGACACACATGATGTTCAGCCCATAACCTGCAGTGGGTTAGGACACCCTGTGTACTACTGGCTACTATTGTGACCCCGGTAAGTGCTACAGATGTTATGGTGCCACTATGGACGTGTACTGTCTGCTGCCCTAACAATCGGCCACCAAACTCCCTTGTATGCTCACATCCATACCATAACAACAGGTAAATACACATTCAAATACAATTGCTAATTGGTAGGTTGATTGACTTACCTTGGGGGTGTTCCAGACCTGAGGATGGTGCAGAAGGTCTGCCTATGTTGGATGCACACAGTGCACTTCCTATACATGGCTGAGCACAGGTAGTGTCATGTTTGGCATCCCTTGTACTGTCTGTGCGAGTCAGAGAGTGTGAAATCCCTCGGTACCTACTGTGTCAGTGCATATGCCATGTGTTGCCTCTTTGCCAAGGGCAGGTCATACTGTGCATGCCTCCTTTCACCTACTGGGTCCAGCTCAGGTAGTTCCTCCTCCAAGACACACTATGCCTGTACAGGCCTTGCCATTGGTGGGGGGCTGTGTGGCCCTGCCCCATGCTGTTCCTGCTGCAAGTGTTACCGCAGGATCAGATTGTGTAGCATAGCACATACCATAACAATTTGGGTGCATGTAACTGGTGAATACTGCAAGACTCCACTGGATGTGTCCAGACACCAGAACCGTGACCTGAGCATCCCAAACACATGCTCAGTTATATGTCTTGCCTGTGCGTATGCCTCATTATGGTGTAGTTGTTCAGGTGTGTGTGCATTGCTGATGGGTGTCATTAGCCATGACTCCAGTGGTTACCCAGCATCCCCCACTAGGAGACTGTAGGGGATGTCCATATTGGCAAAGGTGTGGTACAGCTTTGTCAGATGCCATATATCGGAATCGTCATAGCTTCAAGGGCAGACAGCACACACATTCAGTTTAATGCCCTGGCCATCGCATATGGCCTAGCTGTTGGAGGGTATGCCCCTGCAGTTAATGTAGGCCCTACCCTGCTCACTGGGTGGTGCTTTGATGCGTACGTGCGTGCAGGCTATAGCACCCAGTACCCCAGGGTAGTCAGGCATTTGGTGGAAGAGACGCATATAGCTGGTCAACAAATCACTTGTGTTGAGGACATGTACGTGCTCACTGGCATGTGGTGACATGGCGTCTGTGAACTGGTGCAATACTCTGGATGCAGATGCCTGTGAGATCCCCATGATGTCCCCAGTTGTGCTTTGGGAGGTACCTGTGGCTAGTATACCTAGGCCAACACATACCTTGGTATCCACTGGGATGATTTTCCCTCGGCCTGCTCGATGTGTCAGGTGTGGCCGGCACAGCTCAACAAGCTGCTGTAGGAGGTCTCTGTCCACTCTATAGCACTCCACTATCTCCAGCTCATGTAGCCCCTGGTAGGTTACCCTGGGTCTGTAAAGTCTTATGTCTCCTCACTAAGGGTTGTTTGGCAGCATTCACATCCTCACCACCCTCAGCCTCCTGCACATGTTGGTCTATGTTGCCTGCTGCAGCCCTTCTCATTTGGTTGGATTGTGTTGAGAAATGTCCCCGCATGTATACACCGGTGGTGTAGAGTGTGGAAGAAACCTGTGTGTATGGTGCTTGCTCACTTTACTGTAGTGTTCTGGGGTGGGCTGGCCATGTAATCTGCTGATTGTGCTGATTATCACCTGTTTGTGCAGCCTGTTCACCTTGACTACTCCACTACTGCTGTTGTCCCTCCCAATTTCACCAGACAGGTATAGACACGCCCCTAGCTTAGGCGTGCTAAGGTAGGAGCAATCCCGAGGCACAGGGCTCCAATGTACATACAGTATGCCTGCCCCCCCCTCCCATGCTTTTACCTATATTCGAGTCCTGCACCCAGCTATCTATACACATACACTCTTGGGATCTGCAACACACCCTGGGGATAAACGGGATTCACTATTGTCAACCTTATTTGCATAGTATTGTCTTCTAATGCATAGTTATATGACCCATACTGATCCTTCAAATTAATAAGCACTGCTTACTGTCGCTAAGATCCGCACACAACTGGTTAAAGGTGCCTTACTATCACCGTATTCGATGTCCCTTGTTCTTCCCAGGGACAAAATAACCGGTCTCTACACGATTAAAACCCAGGACCCTGCACACCACAGACGATGTGCTTTACCATTAAGCCGTGGCGGATATATATACATCCAAGGTGATCACGTACAGATCATCCAGCACAGACATTCAATAGTGCTAATGTCCACATACATATATATATCTATAGATATAGATATATATATATATATATATATATACACACACACACACACACACACACACACACACATATACATATACACACACATACGTAGATATTGAATTTATATCACAACAGCGGACCACATGACACCAAAGCATTAGACAAGAATGAAAAGGAAACCACATGTGCCACCTGCATTATGTAGTGGTGTTACTATCAAGGCAAGTGTGTTGGGTTGCATCACACGGGGTCAGATTGTAGTAAGGGTAAGAGTAGGGCTGCTGACATTTACTCACCAGACCTATTGGCAAATGTATGTGTATGTGTTGACAACCCAGTCTCTTGGGCGATTATGACATTTGTGGACACTAAATAGGAAAGCAACAAAACATACTCAACACATCCTGGAGCTAGCCACCTACAGATACCAACACATAGGATATGACTGCCACAGATACACACCTGTCATGCCTTGGAATCAAGCACCTACCTGTCTATTCTATTACACTACAGCATTACGTAATTACAGAACGCGCTACAAAGATTACTGGATCACAGCACTCCCTGAGGCATACTTCTAGGTGGGTGACATCATCAGCAAAGGCAAAGACGCTGACAGGGATTGTATGGAGATTGAGCAGTATAAAAGCATTACGCTATCCCCTGGCAGCTGGAAACTCACACACACACACACACACACACACACACACACACACACACACACACACACACACACACACACACACTTGGCAGGGCTGGGATTAGAACATAGACCTAACTACCTTATCACACTACAGCATTATGCAGTTACAGAACGCGCTACCGAGATTACTTGATCACAGCACTCCCAGAGGCATACTTCTAGGTGGATGACATCATCAGCAAAGGCAAAGATGCCGATAGGGATTGTATGGAGTGTGAGCAGTCTAAAAGCATATTACTGTCCCAAGGCAGACAGAGACAAACACACGGCAGTGGTGTGAGCAGGACAACTGCCTATCTACAGAGCACTATTACAACACTACATAGATACGAAACGTGACACAGACAGTACACCTTTCAAGACAGTCAATATGACCTTCTAGGAATGCAGACATCGACATGGATGCTGGCAGTTACAGTGTACATACCTGTGAACCAGTGTGTTCAATGTAGGAATCCATCCTGAAGTAGAGTATGGCCATCTGTTGCCTGGATGACCACTATCGCAATACAGGGTTACAATGGTCATGTCCATACACAGAGGCACATAACCAATTCAAGGTGTCACTGGGCATGCTCACACACTTAGTAGCACACGTCCATTTGGAATGCACTATGTGTCCATCTACACAACGGCATACTGGGCATGCTCACACACTTAGTAGCGAAGGGCTGTCTTGTATGCACACAGATTCTAAACACGGAAGGGCACAGTGTGTCGATAGTCATCATTGTTAGCATGAACACTGCACTACATATATCTGACACCGGTCTTCTACACAACGTCTGCTACTGTCCATCACCTTAGCTGTACCAATCTAAACCTGGCACACTAATACCACCCGTGGTGATGTCCTGGCAGGAGTGGCTACTTCACACATATAGTACCATACATAGACGAAGAACCTGCGACCAGGTAAACACCCTGACACCTACAGGACAACTGCATTGTATGTGTATGCTAAACAGTGCTAGATGTGTAGCATTCGTAATCATAGCTGCCAATCTAGATCCAACAATGGGGAATACTGACATCTGTGCAGTGAGGAACACCTGGCATAAGGCTCAGTTGTGCACAATAGCACTACCACCATATACCTCAGATACGGACATGTGGGCCATAAGACCATTACAGACCGCTCCAGGTGTTAGTGTCCCCACGTACATGAAGGCCACTCACATGTACTGACCAATACACTCTCAAAAGCCATCACAGATGTGTCAGGTGCAGATCACAGTGGTAAATGCCGCATTCTAGTATGTAGCCCTCAGACATCACCATGTCCTTGGACCAGCAACATACATCCATACATTAGTACAACACCATGTTACTCATGACCAGTGGACTGTACCTAGCTCTACAGCAACTGTGCAGACTACCCATGTACTGACAGGGTTCCATCATGTGTTATGCAATGCAATGATACCACTGTTCATAACCAGGTCGGCTGTACACATAACAGGGGCCCTGGGTCTTATACAGCTGTAACAGATAACTGTTGCTGTACACCAGAAAACACATTCATGTTTGGATATGACATACATGTAACTGCCATGGATATGTACATGCCCCCCCCCCCACACACACACACACAACACATATGTACATAGCATATCTTTTGCTGTCCTTCGTGCAGACACATGGCTACAGCAATTACACACATGCACATGGAAGGTAGGTCCATGGCTGTTAAATGCTAACAGTACATAAGGTAGCAATGTTGACTGAGTTAACATTCCCTCTGTACTGGTTACCCATGACAACTATCATATCATACAATAGTCCATGTGTCATGTATATCATCACACATGTCCACCAATTGCAATGCATACAAACATGGCTACATGACAGGAATGTAGGAACTACACACATGTACATGTAGTGGTGTGCATTCAGCTACCATGCATGTGCAGTAGCTGATGTTTGCAGTTCATCTGTGTCTTGCTACAACATGCAGCTGCAATGCAGCCCCAGCATTGACACCTGTATATGGTGAAATACTGACAGTACGGTAAGATGTACATCAGGTATGGATGGATGTGTGTACATAAAGTGGTGGGCCACCTTTGCAGATGGATGTTTGCTGAAGACAGCTCACAGGTGTGTCACAAGCCATCCTACCATAACATGTGCAAACAGTAAGCCATGTTTCTGTTAATTGGAAGGTGAAGACATACAACCTACACAGTGGTCAGGGTGTCACTGACTGTAAATCACTTGACACCTGTAACACTTAAGTCCTCCCGTGTGCATATAGCAGCACAATTGCCGGAGGTAGCATCTGTACACATTGTAATGCAGGCAATACTGCTGCATGTCTGTCAGATGTATCATAAGATAGCAGGTGTTTGATTCACAGTACTGCCATGTGTGTTTGCCTGTGTGACAATATATGCCACGTATGGTGGGGAATACATCCCAATTGTTATACACCCCTGTACACTGTTGTAGAGATCTGTACATACTGCAGTGTAGAAAGCAAGACATAGGCAGGGGTGGTGTGTTTATCACACACATGTTAGCTATCTGTATGTGCATGACATTTGTGGACTCATGTGTGTGTGTGTGTGTGTGTGTGTGTGTGTGTGTGTGTGTGTGTGTGTGTGTGTGTGTGTGTATGTATGTATGGCTGTCTGGTGCATGGAGTGAGGATGTATGCTACCATAGAGAACAGATAAGGCCCCTAACCCCTCAAGGTGATGCAATCAACTAACCTGTGGATGCTGTCAGTCTTAGGCATTACTGACTACCTGTACATTTTCTGTGTTACGTTATGTGTGTGCACAGTACTGTAATGGTGATTACCACATAGGCAGGGGTCCTCACCTCAACACTATCAAGTGTGTGTTATAGTGTTGTTGACCCCGTGAGTGTGGGCATGTTACTGTGTGTGTCTGTGTATGTCTGTGTGTGTTCTCATCCTGTAATGTGAAAGTGTATTACTGCTACACAGTGAGGCCTCATGCTATCAACTGGCCTCTACCCTTGACATCAGCTAGACCACTGTGTAAACTCCCAGCACCATGAAACTGTACCTGTGATGTCACCCGGTATGGATGTCACATCTCTAGCCACTGTAGCCTAGTACACAGCTCACATGCTCCTAGATCAGTAGATGTGTAGACATTTTTGGAATGTCAGCCTTTCTAACAGTGAGGTTGAGGCTACGTATAGCATGCTGGTATTGCCATACATGCCTGTGAGTACTCCACATTTACACATGGGAAACTGCAAACACTGGTACTTAATGGCACATGCAATTAGACCTTAAGGAGGGAAGCAGGGCATCATTACCAACATGCTGTTACTGTTGTTACCAAGACACATACTGTGAACATAAAACAATGCATTCTAACTGCAAACACTGTTACATAATGGCACATGCAATTAGACCTTAAGGAGGGAAGCAGGCCATCATTACCAACATGCTGTTACTGCTGTTACCAAGACACATACTGTGAACATAAAACAATGCATTCTAAACCTGTACTACATGTTATGTCTGCTGCATGTCAACAGTACACAACAATTGTAATATACACTTATCTCACTATTCTGTTCACCCTGTGCATCAGACCATATGAGCATATCCCTGCACCGATGGTGTGGATGACAGGGATGCGGCACAGGCATCATCATATGCACAGGGTGATAATGTTTGCCAGGGGCCTAGGCTGCACCAGTGGATGACATCATGTGTGTGGGTTAGGGTCTGTGATCTAATTGGACATGTGTGGTTGTTATGCATGTGGGTGTTGCGGTGCCCTACAGATGTTTCTGGTGTGTGCGTGTATGTGTGCACACAGTTCTGCCATGTGTCTGGCCTACACAGGGGTATTATTGACAGCTCCAGATTGTACAGACCAGGATTTACATCTCACTGTGTTCGGCCATGGCCACATGACCTGTGCCTGCCAGGGGTTGCACGGGCACTACCAGGCAGAAGTACAGATTGGGTACTGTCCGATGACACATGCCCACTGTAACCGTGTCCCCACTGGGACAGTCCAGGGCCACATCCACATGGCCTGCTGTGTCCTGGTGTGTGGACAGCACAGCACCAGCTGCACTGATGCTGCTACCGGCACTATGGCAACGAGCACATGAGGTAACTCGTTCACATAGACCTGCAACAGGTGGTGTAGCTGGCCTACATCCATGTGGCCTATGCATCACTCCTACCAGATGTTCCAGCACAGACAGCTCACACTCGTGGATTGCCATGCCGCGGTCAAGGATTCCAACCATGTCACCCAATCACCTGTCCAAAATGTCAGCACTCTGCTGTTGAGCATTTGCCAATGCCTGAATGTTGTCATTTAAAGAACGGATAGCAGCCCTCTGAAGCCTCTGCCCTTCTCTGTTCTGCCATTCAGTATGTGCCTGTGCCGCCATTACAGTCTGAAACATGCATCTGGTGACACCAGCTGCTTTGCTCTGTCCTACAGGTGCATGTCGGCCAGAGGTCCTCCTAAGAGCAGGACTGGCCACAATGCCTGTGTGGCACATATGCAGTCATTTCACTGACACCATGGTGTGAAGACACACCTTCCATAGCCACCACACGTTCCTGTTCCAAGCTAACACACGCTAACTGTCCTTCCTCTATGGCCACTGGTGATGGGGTATGTGTTGGCATGAGAACTGTGTGCGGAGAAGAGGGGGATATAGGTGGGATGGCAACCAATGGCACAGATTCAGCCCCTGACAACCCTGCCTGTACCTCAAGCATATGTTCATCACTGCTAGAGTCTGTGGGGACACTAACATCAGATGGACCGCAGGAGGGTAATGCAACTACATCACCTGTGAAGGCAAACAAAGACTCTACATTACAATAGAGACACACACAGACACACACATACTATGCATGTGATTTGACAGAAGGCATGCAGCATGCATGTGATACAGCAGATGGCATGCAGCTCAGACATTAATAGTGGTAGTTAGCATACATCCCTGGGTTGCACACAACAGCAAGCATGTGTCATAGCAGAAGCCATGCATTTCACACAATCATGGTAGTAAGCATGCATCCCTGTAATACACCATGTGGACCAGCATGGGTTAACAGTACACATGGCTGATGTGAGGCATATGTCCTTGACATTAATAGTATGACATGTAATCTGCTGACGTGTGCATTGACATGCATGCATGTTTGACACAATGGTGTCCTGACACATGTACAGTGGTGTAATGGTGTCACATTGCAGTGTTGTCTGCATGCCCTACAGATAGAATGCACTTTTAGCAGATGTGCATGACCATTGAAGGGTAGTATGAGGCATCTATATTGCTATACAGTGTGAAGTACAGACACAGTGCCATTGCATGGAATCATGAGGTGTCTCTATTGCTATACAGTGTGGAATACACACACAGTGCATAGCCATGACTGCATGCATACACAATACATAAATACTGTGGATTGTGACCCACGTCGCTGAGGTGTATACACACTAAACCATGCTGTGTCATGTGTGACAGGTCACTGGAAGACATATGGATGATACCCCTGCTCAACTGCTAACATTTCTTAGCTGCCTGGCAACTGTGTCCACACATGGCAGACTTGTCCCACATGACATTTATGTACCACACACACGAGGTGCACAGCTGACAGTGATGTCCAACAGCAGCAAGGGAAATGTATGGTATATGTGGCCTCATGTGGTGTCTGTGCATGTATGTGAAGCTGTACTGGTGACTACTGTCATGCTGTGACACAGTCATGATGTTCAACACATCTTATGTGGTCGAATTACGTGACACCTCCACAAGCTGTGCACAGGCTGTTAGGATGTCCAGTGTTCCACATCTACTATATAACCATTAAACAAAGGCTATAGTTGGACCATGTGTAGACAATGTGCAACAGGGTGTACACACATACACATCACATCTACTGTGTGTTGCTACATGTCCCTGGCCATCCTCCATGGCCATGTGTGAACATGTGTTGGCCAAATGTTTGTGATGGCTGTCTATCTCACAGGTCTGTGTTGTCCCATATGACATACACACATAGATGTCAGATACTCCATTGTCCACAGGGTTATGCGGACAAAGGATTGTATGCTTGGTAGTGGGGTATGTTTTATGGGATAGTGAGACAATGTTGCAGCCGGACCACTACATGTCTGGAACATGTCAGATTGCACATCACAATGTCTGCACTCATTGCAGGGGAATATTCCACAATGGTGAATCCTGTGGGCTGCCCATATCCCAGCTCACTGTGTAGTACTGTTTGCGTTCCCCACATGTGTTGTTCTGATGTATAGTACATATTCCTACATTGAACAACACCTCCACCGTTGTATGCACAGCTGTCCACACATCTAGCAATGACAGTTACTGTGGTTTCATGTTGGTGTTTCATTTAGTTTGTATATATTGCACATGGGTAGCCAGAGTGATTGATGAAAGATGCGACCTGTATTATCGTGACTGGACCATACATTATGTGTACATGTGTTAACTGGCCTCATGGCAAAAAGATCTGTGCATTTACATGCCTGATACTGATAACTGTCTCACCTGCAATGGCCTGCTGTCTCTGCGGCATGCCAGAGGTACCTGTATAGGGGTGACACAGCAGTTTGATCATTATCCATGACTGTATGACAGCTACAGGTTGCACAGTGCATGTTAACACATTCGCCAGTAAAATAACATATACTATGGAGTATGCACATGTGTGCATACACAGGGTAGCATACTATAGTATGTGGCATGTGTGTAAACATACCTTGCATATGATGTTACATTACATATTGTACAGTGGCACATGCAACTAAATGGGATATAATAGTTATATGTGCAGTAGTGACTTACCAGGCAACTCCAGGCTCGGTGGTTGGGAGACACCCACCTCCACGATGGCAGCTAGAGTTTGTGTATGCTGTACTTATGGGGTCCCCAGGCTGGCCAGTAGCTCCTAGGTAGGTGTGAATGGGGGCTGGGTTGGTGGCCCACCACCTGTTCTACCTTGTTCTCTGGCGATTGCATTGGCACACTGTTTTGAATGTTGGATCAGGTCCATGCAGTGTCTGCACACCTGCTGGTAGGTGCGGTTATGGCCACCCACATCATTAACCCTCCTGTGAAGTTCCTGCCACAGGTCATCATGCTGCTGGGCATGCTGTGGCACATGGCTGAACAATACCTCATAGTTATCTTGGAGGTATGGTATGAGGGCATCATCCTCCAAGCGGCTATATGCTGGCAGTCATGATCAAGGCATTATCTGGAAGACATAATGATGGAGACAGGTCACAGCATCTCAGAGATGCACAGAGATACAGCTGCACATACATGTGTATTACATTTAGTACATATGAACAGTTGTCTTTGCAAATCATCATGACACTGACATGACTGACATGTTTGTGTCACACACATGTAACACCCGAAGGGGATTGGATATTATCACCACATATGTGTGTCACCTCATTACATTGCTCATACTCCATGTGAATGCTGTCTTGATGTGGGCATGTTTGTTTGCCTGTACTGGTGTTCTTACCTATCAGCACATGCCTGGATGTGTCCACATTAATACTGTTGACCTTGATGCTGTGTATATGTCACATATCATCACATACACTGCCTTAATGGACATGAGCAGTGACAATGCAGACATGCACATGGAAACCTTTACATGCATGTGTTTTGCCATATACATCTACACGGCACTGTACAGCAGTTCAACATCCTGCCATGTATCACCTGTGTTGCACATGTGATACACATGGGACAATGGCTAGCGTGATGGTATTCGCAGGGATGGTTTTCAACTATAGCATGTACGGCCAAGTCATGTGGTAGTGTGTATGCCCCGGGCCATGTATGGGCATAGGATGTAAGGTTTTCTAGCTGTATCTGACAACCATGTTCCCGCCAACAGGTGAATCAGTGCCACATTACTGATCCAGACAGTTAATGATACATCCACCATGTGGTCGTCGCACCATGTATGACAGAGATGACGTGCAGCTTTCCTGGACAGGGTTGCATGGTATGGAAGGAGTATGTAACATGTATGGCACAGTGATCTGTCCAGCATGTGGCGATCCTTGTATGAGGAAGGTGGCTGGCTGTCCATGACGTATGTCTTTCAGATCAGGATATGTACGTGTAGCATGTCCAACATCACAGTGTTGCACATGTCTTTATGCAGGGTAGGCAGCATGCTGCATAGTGGAGATGAGGATTGTGAAGGCTGGTGTTGCCCATCCAAGCATGGCCAATACCCCTTAAAGGTGATATGTGATCCGATATTGGTCACTTGAGTGCTGAGTATGGCTGTCCAATGATCTCCATGCTCATGGATGGCACCCTGTCATGACTTGGGTTGCCTCTTATGACTACCTAATAGGCCTGGTGACGTCACTAGCTCAGGGAGATAAACTGCACAGCACCATCCCTTACACACAGTGTCCATAATGTTGACCGCTGCCTAGGTGGTAGTTAATGGGTACAGGGTTATTAACCTAGCGGTGACAATGCAATAAGCATCTGTCAGATTGTGCACATATGTCACGCACCTCACCCATAAAGCCCATTCTGTATGTTGTCCACAACACTGAGTCGCTATTGCTCCTAGGTCATGACCATTCACATACTTACATACGCAGATGCCTCCCATTTGTCTGTGTGATATGGGCTACAATGAGGGGGAGTACAAAACATTAACCCTGTTTTACTGTAGCTGCCACTGGTGTGATATGCACATGTCACTCAGACACCTTTTGTAGTGTTGCTTCTGTCAACAGGCCACTGGTAGAACACTCCTGTGACATATGAAGGGACATCTAGTATACTGAGTGTAGGTGGAACACATTATGGTTGATGATGATGTCCTATGGCCTGTCACAGGTATGCTATGCAGTGTGAATTCATCCGTACTGTCATCTACATCTGTACTGCTAACAACATCTATGTTGATTAAGGTTCATGGACTTTCAGATCATACTCATCAGATAATAGTGCAGTGCCTCCCATTATGAGTGGCGTCTCCACTTTGTGGGTTGTGAAAACTGTTGGTGTGCTCCATTCAGTGTTTTCACAGACTGACATGAACCTATGTTTTACATGGAAGTGTATGTGTAGAGCAAACTGTTTTGCCATATTTGTATTATGCGACCAGGGATGTGGACAGGTCACATGCAGCCTGAGTGCACCTTGTGCCATCATAGCTATGGTTACAGGGGCTCTGTAGTTTTCATGGATATGTGATTGTGTACCTGTTGGGGGGCAGTGATTTTATGTTATCCAACACCCTATCTGTATTGCTTATTCATGCTCAGCACTTGTTCAGAACATGTAAGCACTTCATGAGCTACTAATTACTATAGCACTCAATCCTACTCATTTCCTACAGGTAAACACTGTTTGTCCTTACATTTCCAGCTTGCTTACAGTACAACAGCTGTTGTACACACTTACCTCACATATCTTGTGAGAAATGGTTGGATATACAGGCATGCCCAAGTGTCATTTACCAGTGTTATTGCCTGTCTATATGATGAATATGGGCAACATGAGGCAATATAGCAATTGTCTCATGTACACAGTCAATGCTCACCTCCTAACATATGACACTACAGCCTTTGGGAGATGCACATATGTAGCCACGCTGGAGGTAATGCTCTCTCCAACCCAGACTGAACCTGACAACCATGTGGGGATGTTAAACGTTTGCACCACAACCCACTCATCACATAGTCTCACTAGATCTCCACCACCACAGGCCACACATAGTAAGACTACAACATTTGCAGAGCCTCTCCATACTACTCTGTGTAGGCAACAGAGGCAGCCCCCATCACCAAACACAACACCAATTACTTATAGCCTACAGACTCATGTGTGCCCATCAACTACAGCCAATAGGGTGTTATAACATACCCAACACACTAGTCATAGGTGACTCTGTAGGTGGTCACACTGATGTCCCACTCAGCAGGCTACACAAGGCGATAGTCACTTTTATCTGGCTGTCAGATAACAGGATCCGCAACATTACCTATGCACTCAGGTCACTCCTCAACAGGTACAATATGACTGTCATTCTCCGTGTTAGTGTGAATGCCCTGAGATGTAACTTCTTGGACTACATGTACAGGGACATGCAATAGCTCTCCGATCTTGTAGCCCAGGAAGGTATTGCCAAAGCCCTGAGAAGCATTCTGCATTCATCCAGACTGATACCACAGTACAATGGCTGAATTATTCACTTCAACAGTTGTCTATGCTTCTGGTGTCATTCCAAGGGTATTCAGTATCTGTCTGCTTTGAATGACATGGTCGGCAGAACACGATGCTTTGGCACAGATGACCTGCACCTGTCGGCCCTGGGATTACGGATAACATCTAAGGCTCTTGCTGCTCCTATACTGCCTGTTTTAGACACATTTCAAATAACATATTCACCACCAGAACAGGAACAGGCAAGCAAAACCTGAGGGTAATGTTACTCAGTGCTTGACATCTTCATCTCAAATGCACTCAGCCGAGGCACTCCTTATAATAGACTACTTCGATATCTCTGCAGTGACTGGGACCTGCTTCTAGGCTCCAGAGAGCACCCCTGCACTGACAGGCTATTACGCAGACCACACCTTTCAGTCATGTAACCAGGACTGGAACACCCACGGAGGAGGTGTGTCCATATTTCACAGGGATGTATACACCTCCAGGCTGGTTGCTTAGCACAATGCATCTGAGGTAATCCAAGTGCAACTAACTGTGGCCAGAACTGCTATACAAATTGTAGCTTGCTACAGATTCCACACCATACCCCACAGTTAACGGCCTTCATTTCTTGGTGTACTGGAAAGTAGGGTTCAAACAGGAGCTACTGATGTGAGACTGACACTACCCCACACTTAACTGGGATACCTACTCATGTACCGACACATTAGGCCAACACTTTCTGGGATTCATAATCTCCAATCGGCTGGATCAACCTATACACACCACCACCAAGGCCAACAATATCCTAGACCTGGACATTACCAACATGTGTGACTGGTGTTCCACACCTGGGGTTATCCCCTCGTTGGTCAATTCCGAACGTATGCTAATCACCCTTGTTATCCACATCCCGGCACCACACCCTTCATGGAAAACACAGTACAATATTTCTACAAAGCCAACTTTGGGCTTCTTATGACAGCAGTAGTAAACGTCATGACACCCATGCAGATGGACAATATAGTTACAAACACTGAAACATACACAACTGCACTTCATTAGCACTTACATGACTGCATGGATCATGCTATCCCAAACACAGCCATGACGGTACCCACCAGATAATGGACGCCACTCTGGGGGTCCACTGCCATGGACATAATGTACAACAGAAGGGGGAGACTGTTGCAAAGTAGAGTACAACCCCATGTGTGGGGTAGCTCCCTGGTCAGCCTCAGTAGGAATCTGAGATCCCTTATCACATCCTCCAAAGCTAGCTACGAAAACATTACTGTGACACATTCCAAGGACTACCACAAAGCATTATGGAGGTATGTCACTACTCTCGATGGCAATACCCACATCTGCTCTGACATACAACGGTTAGGCAGGAACATTACAGAACCAACTGATATTGGCAACATCCTGGCAGATAGGTTCAATGGTAACTTTACACCGCTCTCACACCCTAAAGGGCCCAAATCTATACAGGAACAATGCAGAGTCCCTGCGGTCACAACTACACAGTTCAAACCTGCACTCTCTAAATCCTGGAACACATACTCCATGTGACCGTCCAACATCCCAGGCTGCGATTTACACAAAACTCAGAACAACATGGCTCCCCACTTGGGCACCAAATTCACTAATAGCCTTGTATCAGGCATTGTGGCCCCTGAATGGCACACAGCAACAGTTATCACACTCCACAAAGGTGGTGCCACAATGGACCAGAGGAACTATTGCCCTATACGCCTGTCTAGACTGTTCTGCAAGGCTATGGAGCACATCGTCATGGCAGTCATTTACAGAGACATTGGTGGCCTCCAGACCTTTGATACCACCCAGGTTGGATTTGTTAGGGCCAGACCATGGCTCCTACACCTGGTGGAGTCCTTTCAGACAGTTACCAATGTAGTAGATGACGGTAAGGAGGTCCACACAGCCTACCTTGTCCTCTCATTGGCTTTCAACACCGTTCCCCATTCTGGTATTGTCAACATACACATCTACCTGCACATTGACCCCTACATCTCAAGATGTTATGCAAAGTGGCTCACGGACAGGACCCACACAGTGAGGGTAGCATACCATAGTTCCTACTGTACATCAGTTACAATTGGCGTACCCCAGTCCTCGGTCATAGGGCCCCTCATGTTCGGTATATGCTTCCCTGAGGTACAGGCTAGCACAGAAGGACTTATTTATTTATTATTTTATTTATTTTACATTTGTTGACCGGGATGGTCCGACTGGATACATGTCCATTTTCAGCGGAGGCCCGGGGAGAAAAGCTCCACAGAGGAAAAAAGTTACACTTTCATTTACATACAGATAAATACACTTCCTAATGCAAATAAATAAAATTACAGATACACAAAAAATACTTCACAATTGTTTTAGATACACTTGGCTACCATGTGAATAGATAACAGTTCAAATACAGTGTAGTTGATATTCTAGGTTACTATTACCCATCCCTTGTAGAGTCAAGTCAGGCAATGGGGAGCTTGACTTCATAAGTACCAGTGGAGGTGGAATTTAGTGGGTGTGAGTTTACAAATTCTTTAGACTAAGAAAAAGAAAAACCACCTAGTAATACAGATGGAGAATGCTACTAGTTGAGTGTCAGAGAACTAGTCTGGGTTATTACATGGGCACAGCCAATGTTTTTAAAAATTGTTTAAGATTATTTTGAATAGACATTGGGATGTAGTAAGTCTTAAGTTATTGGGGAGGGAATTCCAGACTTTTCCTATAGAGTTGGCAAAAAGGGCTTCTCCAGCAGAGTTGTTGGATTTGATGGTTTGGACCAGGACTCTATGTGAGGAGCGAAGACAGCTTAGATTAGAGTATGGAATCAGAAGATTATGCAAGGAGGGGGTTTATCCGGTTGCTTAATAATTTTAAACGCTTCAGTGAGTTGGTTTAGTTTGAGAAGATTGGGTAGTTCTAGCCAATCAAGATTCCTAGGTTAAGGCAGTGATGAGTTCTGTAAGGACCTCCTACTACAAATCTGGCATGTGATTGTAGGCAGAGAGTTTATTGATCTCACTATTGTTAAGGAATGAAAGCACAGGAGAGGTATACAATAAAGTGGAAAGTAAATGCGTGCGAGAGATAGTTAGTTTGGCAGTAGGGGGTAGAAAGTTTTTAATTCTATACAAGGATCCAAGTTTCTTATTTACATTCTTTATGGTTTGACTGATATGCATATCAAATCTAAGCCTACTATCAATAGTGACTCCTAATAGTTTAGTGTTGGTAACAGGCTCAATCATGGTACCATTAATAGATTGAAGAAGGAAGGGACTATTATTGGATTGGGGTGTAAGTTGGACTGATGGACTAACTGAGGTGGGAAAAAATACTAGTAACTTGTTTTTTTTTGGATTTAGAATGAGTTTCCGTTCCGAGAGCCACTTTTCTACTATAGCAAAACAGTTTTGGGTTGTTACTTGTAGGTCAGGGAGGGAGATATCCGAGCAGATCAATGTGGAGTCATCTGCATACTGGATGCAGGTGGCCTTAGGGATGACTGAGTGAAGGTCATTTATGAATACAGAGAAGAGAAGAGGACCAAGTATGGAGCCTTGGGGGACCCCTATGGTATTCGGCAACAGTTGAGAGAGCTTATTTTCCCATTGAACTGCCTGTTGTCTTCCTGAGAGGTAAGCTTTGAACCAGTTAAGGGCCGGATGATCAAGGTGTAAGGTTTCAAGAGTGTGGAGCAGTAGTTGGTGATTGACCATGTCAAAGGCTTTTGACAAGTCAAGAAAGAGGGCTGAGGAAATTTTTTTGTTATTGCGATTTTTATTGATTGAGTCAGTAAAAGAGAGGAGGGCGGTGGTCGTACTATGGTGGGGTCTGAAACCGTGCTGAGATTTGGACAGTAGATTATTTAGGGTGAGATGGTTAAGGAGTTGTTTATGAACACATCTTTCCAAGATTTTGGCTATTGGAGACAGTATTGCTATAGGTCTATAATTTGATGGGTCAGTAGAGGAGCCACCCTTATGAAGTGGGATGACATGGGCTACCTTCCAAATGGAGGGGATAGTGGCCTCAGTTATAGTTCGGTTAATTAGAATTGAGATGGGATATGCTATGGCATCTGCTGCTATTTGTAAGTATTCAGCTGGGAGTCGGTCGGCCGACAGGGTGGTTGGTTTAAGTTTCTTCAGTATAGATCTAATATAGGAGGTGGAAGCTGGCTGGAGAGTAAAGAAGGGTAGAGATTCATCATTAACCTTAGTTGGGGAGGAAGGATGGGGAAGTTGATTAGCCAGGGTCTGAATGGTCTCAGTGAAAAAGGAGTTAAAAGTATTGGCGACCTCTTCTGGGTTTTTTCCAATAAGTGTTTCTGGGGTGGGAGTAGATGCTTTCCCTGAGTGGAGGAGGTTGTTTAAGCCTGCCCAAAATTTCTTTGGATTGTTCTGGTGCTTATCTTGAAGGTGACAGAAGTAGTTCTTTTTATCTAGGGTGGAGTCTTTTTTTGTTGCATTTCTAAGTTGCTGTTTCCAGACGACTGCAAACTAGGAGCCATGATTGATTCACCAGCTGATACAGATACCCTCCATAAGAGTGTTACTGTGACGGATACCTGGTGTTGATAACATGGCCTCAAGCTGCATGCCACAAGGTGCAAAGACATCCCCTTTGGATTACACCAATCACCCACTGACTATCACATAGGTGGTAGTCCCCTACATACATAAGACATTATAAGGGATCTTACTACACACGTAGATAGCACCCACTCCTTTGATAACCATAATGCCAAGGTGGCATGGATATCCTTCTACGTGGCCACCCTAATCTGTAATGGGTTTATTGCAGGAACAAAGGCAGCCATTGTACTTCTATACTCCTGACTTATGAAACACATTCAAGGGTACAACACCCCATTTGGGGTGTACTTTACAGAACAGCAATGGTTTTAAATACCACAACATTAACACACCAACAGGATTACTGACCTACAAAGGATGGCGTATGCAGCACAACTACGGAAACCCCAACTGTACTCATTTGCATACTGCATACTCAGAGGTGACCTCTGCTGAACATACAAGGCCCATGTCCACAACAATATTGATGGATATGCTCCACATAAGCAACATAAGCAAAAGCCATTGAGAGCAACATGCTCTGGCATATGTACCCAAACGCAATGATGAGTAGGACATGCTGGAGGGATACATTCCTGAACCGGACACTCACCATGCTTTGGAACATGATTCCTATGTACATCAGGCAGGGACCCTCACTAGCACACTTCATGAGATACCTCGATGGGTGAATGGGAGATGGACATGTACACCAGGGATCACCGCAGTGGCTGTACTGTACACAGGTGCAGGAAACAAATGGCTCTGCTGTTCACAGGCACAGGACACTAACCAAGGGAGGTGCCGCCAGTGAAAATGCTGTAGTTGGGCTTACAAATGGACTTGGCCAGACAGCATAGTACCTAACTATAAACCTATGAAGCTATTACATGTCCTTTGTGCATGGATAATTGAGTAGCTCTTCCATTTCAATTAGCTATCATGCTGTTACACTGTCTGGTGACTACAAGCCATATGTATCCTTTTATTGTGTATTGTACATGCCAATAGACATACTTTATGTTTGCATAATATAACAGTAATGCTATGTAAAATATTTGACATATCTACCTACAATACTGTACATTTCACACTTTTGAAACAATATCCCAGAATGCAAAGCATAATTGCACAGCAGGACCACCTTAGGCATGTTATTCTCGTTATACGCCCATACATATGCCTACTGTTACAGTATATCAACATATACTATCCCCTGTTATGGCACGTTCTTGTTGGATAAACCCTACCATTGACAGCGTCTGGAGTGGAATTGTTATGTTTAAAGCCCTTATGTAGCATCCCTTGTGGTGTATGAGGTGTTTACCTTGTGGCCCACAGCAGTAGAAACAATTTCTACAAACGTTACTATGCTCAACAAGACATCACTACATAATACCTTTTCCCACTGTATGCATTGCTTACACTTTCATTAATACAGAACAGGCACTACATACACTAACATACTGAGTGTTCTACATACCTTCTTAGTGGTCCGAGTTTACGAAAATATCTGTGTTACTCCTTTCTTGTTTAAACGGTTCTATGGTATGAGCATACGGTTTGAATGTATGGCAAGCCATCATTTTATACATAGATACCTGTAACATGTGGTATCCTGCCACCAATTGGTGTTCCGAAGTAAATTATTACATGCACATCAGCTGTGCAGCTACTCCATTAGCCAATTACACGGCAACAGTGGGGTATAATTGAATACTCCACTTGGGCGTTGTCCTTTTGCCCTACCTTCGAGGAAGACGGCCTGGATGTGTTTTATTGTGATGAATTGCAACTGCTATATGGAGAGACACAGATATTTTGAATTCATGTCCCCCGTGGATTGTGTGTGTCGGCTAGAGTATGTAGTTCTACATGTGAGTGTAGCTGTTATCTCAACCATCTGATACAAGACTATTGCAAACAAACCCTGTTACATCAGTGTCTGTTCCATTGTACAACAGCAACAATTTCACATGTCGCCATTACAAGTGTGTCTCTCACAAGGTATGTTAACACTTCTGCAGATGTCATTGAGTGAGTGGATGTTTGTGATGTTATTACAGTCTGTATTGCATTTGTTTTGGGTGTGGGAGAGATGTAGGTAGGTGTACATAGCAGATAAAGGTTTGTGGGGACTGCATTTATACATATTCCATATGTGTGTGGGGGTTCCTTCCCTAATTGAAGACCTATCATTTAGTAAACTAATACTATGGTTATTGCAGGCTTATTCATTAA
The DNA here is from genome assembly GCF_019279795.1 of Protopterus annectens. Classification (NCBI taxonomy): domain Eukaryota; kingdom Metazoa; phylum Chordata; order Ceratodontiformes; family Protopteridae; genus Protopterus; species Protopterus annectens. The sequence continues at coordinate 1,459,975,280 of NC_056732.1, forward strand.
GCCATTGTTAATTGGTTCCTATATAGCATGCAGGTGATGCTGATCCTTCAATCCCTCTGGAAATACATTGATATGCAATGAAATGTTGCTACATGAAAGCTGTCTCGTGTATTTCTGTCACAGATATTTGCACTCATTGCAGTTGTGTTGGTGACTGAACCTCTTTGGCTTGGGTTGCCACCTTTTCATTTGGACATGGTGAGACATTTGCAGTACACACATTGGGGTTTAGAGGCCGACACATACCCACAGTCAGTACAAAGGGTAGAACTTACTTTTGTCCTAAATAAAACCTTATTCTTGTAGCACTTTAGTTGCTTATTATGTTTCTTGTAACATTTACATATTTTAGATACATGAATAACTATTTAATGCAACTATTACATAATATATGGGACATAATTATGTCCTACAATCTCAGGACATTTGCCCTTTTTAATATTTTTTTGTCAGGACACAACTGCCCAAAGAGGGACTGTCCCTCTCAAAGTGGGACAGGTGGTAACCGTATGCCTAAGGCCGGCTATGACCACACCTACTGTAATAATCTACCTCCGAGTTAGCACAAACAGACACACGATGCAAACACACACACACACACACACACACACACACACACACACACACACACACACACACACACACACACACACATATTACAGTACCACAGAAACACACACCGCACTCTCAGCACACACTTACACACACTACAGCAATCAGAAACACACTTAAACACATCATCTACCTGGACAGCAGCACCAGCAGCAATAACTAAATGTCCCTTAACATCGTGATAATATTACTCGCGGTTCTAGTGTTCCGCTACTGTGATCTTTCGGTCTTTAAGCCTCGTGATTACGCGTGTCGGTATGTAAAGCATTCGGTAGTTGGCAGTATCCTATTTATTTGTACCTCCATGGTTATGTACATGTCGTTAACCTATCTATATATTTGCAGATATATGTATATCTGTGTATATTGACATACATCTCTCTATCACCCTTTCTATCCCTATTATATATATATATATATATATATATATATATATATATATATATATATATATATATATATATATAGAGAGAGAGAGAGAGTGAACACACCTTTCGTTGGGTACATGGCGGTGTATTCTGTTTTCTGAACTCCGCCCTTTTGTGTTTTATCTTGTCACAATACACACCTGCCGTTGGTACATCTCAGGTAGCTTAATGGTAGGTGATTGTGTACATAGTTGTGTGTTCTACTCCTGGCAGTGGTTGTTTTACCTCTCAGAGCAGGCACTTTTAGTACAAGGGTGAATAATGCTGGTTTCACCTGTTCTGGAAATCTTTGACAGTGATCTGCACGAAATTCAGCAAAGCTTAGACCTGCTTTGCGCATATCAGTGTAGTCATGTTTAAACAACGCTTACCATCACTTGCCGCCACATAAACCCACTAACATGTGCTTAAACATGTTCTAATGACCTGCATCCAACATCCATTATTCGTGCCATCAGGATTATGTAACGGACCTTGCAGGACGAGGAACCGGGAACATGCACGTGGCTTTATCACTTGGTTATCTGGGATTTGTACAAGTGTTATGGTGTTTTGTATGTGGACTGTACTACAGCTGTTCCTCCATACTGCAGTCAAATGTGTAACTCAGTTAGTTTACATATGGATGATACCTATTAATGGTATGTCCAAGTGATGTTTAATGGATGTGCTCCAGCATTGGGAATCTATGTCACAGTGAGCCACACACTGTAATGTGCTACACCTTGACACAACCATAACTGGAGAATGCTGGGGTGACAGATACCTGTCATGGGTACTCCCCATGCTTTGGCACTACATCCCTGATTACATTATATGGAGCCCCTCATTAACACACCGGGGAATCCATGCAGACTAGGTGGGGAACAGTGGTTAAACACATGGATTCCGCAATTGGCTCTGCTCCACAGAGGGACAGTTAGTTAATCGATGAGGTGGCGACAGCAGACACACGTTGCCTAGGCTGATGAATGGCATCTAACAATTGGGCATGTACCTACCGATATACCTAGGAAAATATACATACAGTATCAACATATGCTGTTAGCTTCGTTTACTGTTCAGGTGTTGACTTTCCTTGTTCCAATAGCTGTTGTGTGTGCAATAGTTGAGGGCTGCCTATGTAGGATTCACACAGTAGGGCACCTATACATTACAATTTACAGGTGGTCGTGTGTGTGTGCCATCCATTTTACTGTGTGTGCAGGTGGAGAAGTGTGTCAGTCTGTAGGGGCCTACACTGTCAGTGTATGTGCTATACATTCCCTCTTTGCCAAGGCGTGGGCATATTGGGCATCCTCCGTCTCCCTACTGGGGCTGGCACAGGGTGTTCATGGTCTGAATCCCTCTGTGCCTGTGATGGCCTTGGCAATTGCGCTGGGCTGTGAGGGCCTTCACCATTATGTCCCTGCTGCAGCTGTTTCTGCAGGATCATATTATGTATCATGGCACATACTATAAAGATGTGTGCACACGTGCCTGAAGAGTACTGCAAGGCTCCACCAGATATGTCCAAGCAACAGAACCATGATTTCAGCATCCCAACAACACGCTCTATGATGATTCTGGTTTGTGCATGTACCTCATTATGGCATTCTTGCATGGGTGTGTGTGCATTTCTGATGGGAGTCATCATCCACGGCTCCAGTGCATAGCCAGCATCCCCCACAAGGTGGCCATATGGAATATCCCCCCTGACAAATACCTGATACAGCTGTGAGGCATGCCAGATGTGGGAGTCATGGTAGCTTCCAGGGCTGCCAGCACACACATCCGTGATAATGCCCTGGGCATTGCACACAACCTGGCAGTTGATGGAGTGGTATCCCTTGCGGTTTATGTAGTGCCTACCATGCTCATGGGGTGATGACTTGATATGTATGTGCGTGCAGTCTATTGCACCCAGTACCTCTGGGTGGTGTGCCACCTGGTGGAAGAGACACATATTGCTGGTCAACTCCTCCTGAGTTCGGGGGAAGTATATATGCTCATTGGCATATGGTAACATGGCATCCAGGAACTGGTGGAGTACCCTGGATGCTGATGCCTGTGAGATCCCCATTATATCTCCAGTTGGCCTTTCAAAGGTACCTGTGGCTAGTATTCTCAAGATTATACATACCTTCGTGTCCACTGTGATGGGTTCCCCTCTGTTGTTTCTGGATCTCAGGCGTGGCCGGCACAGCTCAACTATTTGCTGTATGATGTCCCTGTCCACCCTGTAATGCTCTACTATCTCCAGATCATGTAGCCCCTGGTAGGTTACCCTTGGTCTGAGCACTCTTCTCCTCCTCCGGGGCCTGAGGTAGTTGTCAGCATCATCCTCCACAACACCTTCAGTCTCCACCACATGGTGATGAATCACAGCTATGGCAGCTCCCAACAAGTACATTGTAAAAGTTCCCCGTCTGTTTACACTGATGGTGCAGTGTTTGGGAATACACAAGTGTGTGTGAGGTGCCTTCACACTTTATACTATTGTGCTTTGAACACTGATGATGTCATAGGGTGTGTATGTACAATCGGAGCTGCAGGGTATCTTATGTGTTTTACCACAGGAGCTGCTATTGTGGTGCCTTTGGTGTTGAATTACATTTAGCGGCCGTGGATTACCTCTTGCCCTTGCCTTAACTTTTCTTAACGATTCCCCTACCATTGTCTGGCATGCATCCAGCAGCTTTCTTGTTTTGTACTTTCCTAAACCAGGATTGTCTTGCGAAATGTGTTCTATAGCCGATCTACTGCTGGTTTGCTTTGCTCTGCGGTTACAGTTCTCTTTTCTTTGCAATCCGACACCTCCCCTATCCTGTTCTGCAGGTTGCTGCTAGCAGCCTTGTTAGCTGCAGTCAATGGCCCACTCTGAGTTAATAGGTGTTAATTGCTCATTTGTACTCCAATTACCCTACTGCCGCATTTCCTTATTGTCTTCCCCTAAACTTACTTTTTGAGCTGTGGTGCACAGCGTGTGCGTCCGCTTACCGGGTTTCTGGCACATTTTCATCCACGTACACATGCGCCTTCAGGCACCATGTGTGCTCTCAGCTAAGCAAAGCTATACCTACATCCACACCCCTATCCTGCGGCTTTGCTTAGCAATGGGCAGCCCAGATTTGCATTGCTCCAATGTGCTAATAGCTATGGTGGCACACCCCACTGCTGATGTCATGTATTCCTTCAGACCACTCCTCGGTGTTGTAGCGCTGCGCCATATGGTACATCCTTAGGCCAGTGGGACGTTTGCAATTCACTATTACTTGCCTCATTTGCATGGCTTTGACTACTAATTCATAGTTACCATGCCAAACACTGTCACAGACCCTTAGCAACCCTTGCAGCTTGGTTGTGGTGTAGCATGCATACCATTGACTATTATGGTGAAATCATGATTTGTGTTACATTGCGATTTTATGACATTTGTATATATTTTCCTTGTGTTCCCATTTGTGCACACATGCCCTGTGGTTGTACTTTGCATTACTGTGGCCATGACATTAAATGTTATTTTTTATGTGTTGTGCATCTTTTCTTATGCCATTGGCTGTATATTTAGCCATTGGCATATGTTAACTTTGTAATACATGAGTCTGGTCCACTTTCATGGCTCCGATGTTCTGTTTGGAAAAATGTAAACTGTTTTTTTTGGTTTACATTTCTGTAGGCTTACGCTACACCTACACCACTTCATGAATCGCTATGTACCTTCATTTGCATGCTGCAGTACTGCGCATGGGGTGATTAGCATACCTGAATCAAGAGCTGCACAGATCTGGCGTACGCTGGTAGTGCACGTGGAATTGGATCGTACCTGAATCGCTCGGCGGCTATATTTGGCGTTATACTGCCTACGCTACGCCTGCGCTTGGCGCAAGATTCATGAATCTCAGGGCTGATCCTCACTAACATATCAAGCAGATGCACTGTCACAACTGTTGGACCCTCATTAGCTAAGTCTGACCACAAATCAGTCACTTTCAAGCTGGCGCTAACACCAAAACTCACAAAGGGTGAAATCAGAGTAAAAACTTCACCAAGGCAAACTATACTCTCGTAGGTGAAGGTATAAATGCATTCCATTTTAATCCATCTTGCTGTTTTAAAAATAGTAACTCTCCACTAAACCTTAACTTTTTAAAACAGGCATTTTTTTTCATCTTGCCTTTAAGCATCCCTGTGACTAGCACTTGCTCTAATACCAAAAGCACTAGGAAGCCTTCAACTGATACAAGCACTCAACTCTCCTTGTTAATAAGGATAAATTAATCGTAGACACTAAACAGCCTATAATTGCAAAGTACCTTGCTCCTTGCTAAGGTAAGGGAAAACAGCTCTTGTACTTTACAAAAAAAAAAAAAAAAAAAAAAAAAGCACCAAACCAGGCATGTCCAAGGGTCAGCTTCCAGTGATTTCTCCTGTCCACCTCATGAATCTGGGCATACTGGGGCAATGCAGCAATTGCCTCATGTACACAGACAACCCTCTCCTCCTACCACCCAACACTACAACCTGTAAGAGATGCACTTACATAGCCAAAATGGAAGCAAAGCCCTCTCCACCCAAGATTGTGCTAGACAGTCAAGAGGAGAAGGTTAACACCCACACTACACCTCAAGCAACACATAGCCCTTCTAAACCCACACCACCAGCACCCACATATAGCAACACTAAATCCACATATGCAGAGGCCCTTAACTGTAACCTGCCCAAGCAACGAGGACCTCTGAAGCTGAAATGCAAACAAACACCAATCACAACCAAAGTGTCACATAGCTCACAACACCAGTGTGCCACCCAGCAACAGCCCCTAAGGCAAGACAACGTACCTAACACTTTAGTCATAGGTGACTCTATAGTCTGGCACACTGATGTCCCACTCACCAGGTTGAACAAGGAGAAAATTACAGTAAGCTGCCTGTCGGGTGCCAGGATCCGCCACATAACGCATGCACTCAAGTCACTCCACAACAAGTACAAATATGACTCTGTCATTGTCCATGTTGGAGTGAATGACTTGAGACGTACCTCCCTGGACTACATGAAAAGAGACTTGGAAGAGCTCTCGGATCATGTGGCCCAGGCAGGTATGACCCTAGCCCTGAGTAGCATCCTGCCCTCGCCCAGAATGATACCACAATATAAGGACAAAATGATTGACTTCAACAATTGGCTAAGCTTCTGGTGTCATTCAAAGGCGATCCAGTATCTGTCTGCCTGGGATGGCATGATCGACAGACCACGATTCTTTGCCAGAGATGGTCTGCACCTGTTGCCCCTAGGATTCAGGTTACTGGCTAAGGCTCTTCACCCCTATAGTGCCTTTTTTAGGCAAAGTTCAAAGGACAAAATAACCACCGTAACAGTTACAAGCATTCAAAATCTGAAGGTAATGCTACTTAATGCTAGAAGTCTAAACCTCAAAATGCACTCTCTTGAGGCACTCCTAAAAATGAAGAACATCGATATCTGTGCAGTAACTGAAACCTAGTTTAAGGCTCCAGAGAGCACCCCTGCAATACCAGGCTACAACTCTTACCACACTTTTTGGTCACCAAACCAGGACCGAAACACTAAAGGTGGAGGAGTGTCAATATTCACCAAGGATATTCACACCACCAGGCTAGTTGCCCAACACAATGCATCTGAAATTCTCCAGGTGCAACTAACACTTGGTAAGACTGCAATCCAAATTGTAGCTTGCTACAGATCCCCACCATACCCCAAGATTCTCACTACACCTTTCTAAACATACTGGAAAATCTTAAGATAGAACCAAACACCCTAATACTGGGTGATTTTAACTACCCTGACATTAACTGGGAAAACTGCTCGTGTACCAACATCTTTGCCCAACGGTTCTTGGAATTCATAAATTCCAATGCCCTGGATCAACTAATCCATAGTCCCACCAGGGGCTCCAATATCCTAGACCTGGTCATTACCAACATGGGAAATCAATGCTCCACATCTATGGTCACCCCCTCGTTAGTCAGGTCTGACCATAAGCTAACCACCCTTAACATCTACATCCCACCCCCACCCCCCAGTAAGGAAACCTCCATAAAAACTTTTCCAAAGCCAACTTCATGCTACTCAAGTCAGAAGTGACAAACTTCATGACACCCATGCAGATGGGAACTGAAAGTTCAACTGCTGAATCCTACACTAAGGCACTGTACAAGCACATCCATTCATGCATGAATCATGCCATCCCAAATAGAACCAAGATGCTCTCATCCAAAAAAAGGAAGCCAATCTGGTGGTCCCCTGCTATAAACAAACTTTACAACAAAAGGAAGAAATTGTTGCAGAAAAGAGAAAAATCCCAGGATGCAAAAAACTCCCTTACCAGCCTCAGTAAGAAAATGAGATCCCAAATAAAATCCTCCAAAGCTAGTTACGAAAATAAAATTGCCAAAGATTCCAAAGACAACCACAAGACATTTTATAACTATGTCAAGAATTTAAATGGCAATGCTCAGATCTGTCCTGAGCTAATACAGAATGGCATGAAATATACTGATCCCAAGGATATAGCCAATATCCTGGCAGATCGATTCAGTGCCAACTTCACCCCCCTCTCATCCCCTAAATGGCCCATCTCAATACCAGAAGATTGCCAAATTCCGGTAATAACAGCCACACAGGTAAAAAACACACTCTCCAAAGTGAAGAATACAGCATCCATGGGACCAGATGACATCCTGGGCTGTGTACTACATGAACTACAATATGAACTGGCACCTCACCTAAGTGTCATGTTTAATCATAGCCTCACCTCAGGTTTCATGCCCACTGAGTGGTGCAGAGCTAGAGTTATCCCACTCCACAAGGGGGGATCCACCTTGGATCCTGGAAACTACCGTCCCATCAGTCTGATGAGCCTTATCTGCAAGGCCATGGAACGTATTATCATGGAACTTATAAAGAAAGACATTGGCAACCTTCAAACACTGGACTCCACCCAGTTTGGGTTCATGAAGGGCCGATCTTGTCTTCTGAACCTGATTGACTTCTTTGAATCAGTCTCCAGAACCATGGACAAGGGTCAGGTGGTTCACACAGCCTATCTAGACCTTGCCAAGGCCTTTGACACCATCTCCCATGCTGGAATCATAGATAAACATACTAAGCTGGGCATTAATCCCTACGTCACCCAATGGGTTGCTAACTGGCTTACTGACAGAACTCACACTGTAAGAGTAGTAGACTCCAAATCCAGCTCCAGACAAGTGACAAGTGGAGTACCTCAGGGTTCAGTCCTGGTACCACTCTTGTTTGGCATCTACTTCTCTGAAGTACAGGCCAACACTAAGGGACTCTGGCTAACAAAGTTCACAGATGACTGCAAACTGGGAGCTATTATTGAATCCCCAAATGATGTGGATACTCTACAAAAGGGCCTTACAGAAGCAGATGCTTGGTGCCAGAGCCATGGGCTCAAGCTCAATGCCAAGAAATGTATAGTTATCCCCTTTGGGAAAAAACATATACCCATGAATTACCATATAGGTGGCAGTACACTAAACACCGAAAGTATGATAAGAGACTTAGGGACACAGGTGGACAGTGGTCTCACCTTCAATAACCACATTGCCACAATAGTCAGGAAATCCTTTTATGTGGCACACCTCATCACTAAGTGCTTTTCATCCAGAAAAAAGGAGGTCATTGTCCCACTGTACTCATCCCTCATTAGATCCATTATAGAATACAACACCCCATTTGGTATGTGCCTCTCAAGACATCTGCAACCACTGGAGAGGCCACAGAAATACCTCACTAAAAGAATCACAGGCCTAAAGCAGATGCCCTACACTGACCACCTTAAAAAACTCCAGCTATACTCTGTTGCATATCGTCTACTCAGAGGCGATCTCTGCTTAACATACAAGGCCATGTCAAACCCAGAGCTGTTGGACATGCTACACTTAAAGAAATCCCAATCCCTCAGAGCCACACACTCCAGGGATCTAAACCTTGTCATCACAATAAACAAAACATGCTGGAGGGATAGGTTCCTGACCCAGAGACTCCCCAGACTCTGGAATAGACTGCCCATACATATCAAGCAGAGTGCCTCTTTGGCCCTCTTCAAAAGGAACCTTGATGACTGGATGGGAGAAAGGAAATTCATCATGGGGATCATGTCAGTCACCCTGGTAGACAGGGGTCCAGGGAAGTAAATAGTGTGGGAAGAAATAGCCAGGGAATTGTTATGGCTAGGCTTGTATAGGCCCTAGGGCTGATAGCCTAGTACCAACCTATGAATCTATGAACCTATGAACCAAGCCCCACCCCTAGCTGGAAGTGGTAACTACACCAAAGCTTACACTAAAGCCCTGTACAATCACTTGCGTAAGTGTGCAAACTCAGCTGTACCAGAAAAAATCAAAGCCAGAGCCCTAAGTAAAAACAAGCCATCATGGTGGATATCCAGCATCAACAAACTTGACAATAAATGCAAAAGGTTGCTATCCAAGAAAACAAAGATGAGGCCCCAACAATGGAAAAACATCTTCCTCAGCCTCAACAGGCAAATAAGGCAACTTCTCAAATCCTCTAAGGGCTTCTTTGAGAAAAACTTAGCAAGCACAGCCAAGATACCATAAGGCCTTTTACAGTTACATATGTAGGACCCAAGCATGTGCACAACTACTGAACAATGGTATCACACACACTGACCCCACTGAGATAGCAAACCTGCTAGCAGATAGGTTTGGTAAACATTTCACTCCCTTATCCCCACCAAACTTATCACAAACCTTCCCCCAAACTTTCTTCCCACTATACATATCTGAGGAACAGGTCATCAAAGCTTTGCCCAAAGCCAAAAACACAGCCTCTATTGGACCAGGCAGCATCCCAGGCTGCCTTCTAAACAGGCCAAAGCATGAACTAGCATCATGATTAAGTACCATTTTCAATCATAGCCTAACCACAGGCTTTGTTTCTGCTGAATGGATAACAGCAGCAGTTATTCCTCTCCACAAAGGTGGCCTAGCGACAGACCCAGGGAATTACAGACTCATAAGCTGGACCAGACTTATCTGTAATGCCATGGAACATATCATTATGGACCTCATAAATAAAGACATAGGTAACCTCCAAATCCTGTATCCAACCCAATTCGGCTTTGTCAAGGACAGACCCTGCCTGTTAAATCTGGTGGATTTCTTCAAAAATGTAACCAGGGCTATTAATGAGGGCAAATCTGTACACACAGCATACCTCGACTTGGAAAAGGCTTTTAACACAATCCCACACTCAGGTATTATTGATAAACTTAGCAAACTGAAAGTAAACCCCTATGTTGTAAGATCAGTTGCCACCTGGCTCACAAACCAGACACACACTATCAAAGTGGGTGACTCCACATCAACAAGCAGACCTGTCAGCAATAGGGTGCCACAGGGGTCAGTGCTGGGTCCCCTACTGTTTGGCATGTACTTCTCAGAAGTTCAGGTCAAAGTAGGGGGTTGTGGTTGACCAAGTTTACGGACAACTGCAAATTGGGTGCAATTATTGAATCCCCAAATTATGTTAGTGTAGTCCAGGAGGGTCTTACACACACCAGTGACTGGTGTCTTAGTCATGATCTCAAACTAAATGCAAAGAAATGCATCATCATTCACTTTGGGATACACAGTGTCCCTTCACACTGTCAAATCAACAACAATACCCTAAGTACCTACAAAGTGGTAAGGAATTTGGGATCACAAGTAGACTGTGACATTAACTTTGAGCACCATGTGTCTACTGTAGTAAGGAAGACTTTCTAGATAACATACTTGATTAGTAAAGACATTGCCTTAAGAACAAAAGAGGCTATAACCCCTCTATACTCAGCACTAATCCAGCCCCTAATTGAGAATAATGCCCTGTTCGGCATGTACTGTACAAACTACCTGCAGCAACTGGAGAGACCTTAGAGGTTTCTAATAAAGAAGATCAGGGACTCCAGCATGTGCCTTACACAGACTGACTAAAGTCCCTGTCACTATACTCTGTATCATGTAGACATCTTAGTGAAGACTTATGCCTGGCTTGCAGAGCAATCTGAGACCCAAAACTAATGAACTTGCTGCATATCCGTAAATGAAATGGGACTAAAGCTACCCATTCCAGGAACCTAAATATGGCCTGTGACTTAAATAGATCATGCTGGAGGGACAGATTATCTCCCAGTGACTGCAGCATCTTTGGAATAGGTTACCACTGCATGTGAAACAACACCTCTATGACACTGTTCAAGAGGAACCTAGACGAGTTGATGGGGGCACCATAAATTCTTACCGGGGATAGCACCCACAACCCTCCTGGACATGGCAGTCATTACTAAATGCAATCTTGGGTATTGGCTAGCATTTCTGTAATATTACATTGAAATGAAATGGCTAGGCTTGAAGTGACCTTTGAGCTGATAGCGTAGTAATCTCCTATGATCTCCTATGAGTTATCTAGGTGAGGAGCATGTGCATGACCACATGGGGTTTAGGTGTTGTTTTAGTAAAGGCTTGAAGGTGGAAAGTTATATGGTCTGTTTTAAGCATGTTGCGATAATGTTCCAGAGTTTAGATATGTAATGGAAGTATAGTGAGCCTTCTACTGAGTTATTAGACTTTGTTGTAATTACTAAGAGCTTGTTGGTTGAACAAAGATCTCTACCCAGAAATTATTGCTACAACATATCTTTAAGTGCTGGATATTTTTCTAGTGCATGCATAATAAGCTAATATGTCAAATCACTGAGGATTGAAGTCACTAAATAATACTAAATAATGATAGATATTTGAGTTTCAGCCTTCATATCCTTCATAAGCCAAACTGGAAGCTAAGCTGTCTCCACCCAAGACTTGAACAGACAGTCAAGAGGAGAAGTTTAACACTTGCACTACAACTCCAGCCACACGCAGACCTACTAAAACAGTACTGGCAAAAAATACACATAAATACACAAAATCACACTTGGAGGCTCTAAATAAAAACCTGCAAAAGCATCAGAGACCTCCAAAGCAGACACCCAAACAACCTGTACTGCCCGTCACAAACTAGACAACACATAAAACACAAAATCAGTGTGCCACACAATCACAGCCCTTAAGGCGAAATAACATACCTAACACACTAATAATAGGTGACTCTATAGTCAGGCACACTGACATCCCACTCACTAGGCTGGACAAGCAGAAGGTTACTGTTAGCTGCCTGTCAGGAGCCCGAATCCACAACATAACGCAAGCACTCAGGTCACTCCAGAACAAGTACAAATATGACTCTGTCATTGTTCATGTTGGTGTGAATGACCTGAGACATACCTCCCTGGACTACATGAAAAGAGACATGGAAGTGCTCTCTGATCATGTAGCCCAGGCTGGTATGACCCTGACCTTGAGTAGCATCCTGCCCTTACTAAGAATGATACCTCAGTATAAAGAAAAAAATATCAATTTCAACAATTGGCTAAGCTTCTGGTGTCATTCAAAGGGGATTCAGTGTCTGTCAGCCTGGGAGACATGCTCGACAAGCCGCATTGCTTTGCAAGAGATGGCTTGCACCTGTCACCCCTAGGCTTTCAAATACTGGCCAAGGTTCTTGCTGCCCCCATAGTGCCTTTTTTAGGCAAGGCTCAAAAGTTAAACCCACCTTCATAAACAGCACAATTAACAAAAAAATGAGGGTTATGCTACTCAATGCCAGGAGTTTAAATCTCAAAATGCACACACTCAAAGCACTCCTCAGTATGGAGAACGTCGACATCTGTGCAGTAATGAAACCTGGTTCAAGGCTCCAGAGAGCACTCCAGCACTACTGGGCTACAACTCATACCACACATTTCAGCCACAGAACACGGACCGAAACACAAAAGGAGGGGGTGTATCCATATTCATCAAGGATACCTATACCTCCAGGTTAATGGCACAGCATGATACCTCTGAGATCATCCATGTGCAACTAACATCGGGCAAATCTGCAATGCAAATTGTGGCCTGCTACAGATCACCCTCCATGACCCAGGGCCACCACTCCATCTTTCTGGAGACACTGGAAAACATGAAGGTCCTACCAAACACACTGATATTGGGCAATTTCAATTACCCTACAATTCACTGGGAAAACTACTTGAGTACAAATTCCCAGGCCCAGCGCTTCCTGGAATTTATCAACTCAAATGCCCTGGATCAGCTGGTAATCTCCCCTACCAGAGGTGAAAGCATACTGGACCTGGTCATCACCAACATGGGCGACAGGTGTTCCACACCAGAGGTCAACCCGTCACTGGTTAGATCAGACCATAAACTAATCACTCTGGATGTACACAACCCACCACCACCCCCAACAAAAGAAACCACAGTAAAAAACTTTTTTAAAGCAAACTTCACCTTACTTAAGACAGAGGTGTTATGTTTCACAGCCCCTATGCTAAAGGATAATGCTGCCCAAGATACAGAAACCTTTACAAATGCACTCTATGAGCACCTACAAGGATGCATGGATCATGCCATCCCTAGCAAAACCAAGACTCACTCCTCTAAGAGAAGGAAACCAGTTTGGTGGACCCCTGCAATAAACAGGCTATACAATAGAAGGAGGAAACTAGTTCAGAAAAAAAGAAAATCCCAAAAAGGAAAGACATCCCTGATCAGTAACAGTAAGAAACTGAGGTCCCTCATGAAATCATCCAAGGCTAACTTTGAAAGAAAAATAGCCAAGGATTCAAAAGATAACCACAAAGCCTTCTTTAGTTATGTTAAGTATCTAAGTGGCAACTCACAGATATGCACTGAACTAGTGCAAAATAGCACAAAATATACAGAACCTACTGATATTGCCAACATCCTGGCAGATAGATTTGGTGCAAACTTCACCCCCCTTTCACCTCCAAAAGGGCTCACAATAATACCGGAAAAGTGTAGTGTCCCAAAAATCACAGATGCACAGGTGAAAACAGCACTTTCAAAAACCAAAAATACAGCGTCAATGGGACCAGATGTTGTCCCAGGCTGCGTCTTGCACAAACTACAGAACAAACTAATCCCCCCACATAAACACACTGTTCAACCTCAGCCTCTCCACAGGCTACGTGCCCATAGAATTGCGCACAACAGTTATTCCTCTCCACAAAGGAGGGGCCACAACTGACCCTGGTAACTATCACCCCATAAGCCTGACTAGCCTGGTCTGCAAGGCTATGGAGCGCATCATCATGGAACTCATTAACAAAGACATTGGGAACCTCCAAACACTTGACCCGACCATGTTCAGCTTTGTTAAGGGCAGATCATGCCTACTAAACCTGGTTGACTTCTTCGAGACAGTCACCAAGGCCATAGACGAGAGAAAGGTGGTTAACACAGCCTACCTTGACCTCACCAAGGCTTTCTACACCATTCCCCACTCTGGTATTACAGAAAAACTCACCAGCCTGAACATAAACCCCTACATCACGAGATGGGTTACCAACTGGCTTACAGACAGAACTCACACGGTAAGAATAGCGGGCTCCAGGTCCGATTCTAAACCAGTCACAAGTGGTGTCCCACAAGGCTCGGTCCTGGGACCCCTACTGTTTGGCATATACATCTCAGAAGTACAGGCAAACACAGGAGGACTATGGCTAACCAAGTTCACCGATAACTGCAAACTGGGAGCCATAACTGACTCTCCAGCTGACACGGACATCCTCCAAAAGGGTCTTACTGAGACAGACACCTGGTGTCAAAGTCATGGCCTCAAGCTAAATGCCAAAATATGCATAGTCATCCCATTTGGGAAAAACAAAACACCCACGAATTACCACATAGGTGGCAGCCCCCTTAATACAGAAGAGGTAATAAGAGATCTGGGGACCCAGGTAGATAGTAATCTCTCCTTTGACAATCATATTGCTAAAGTAGTTAGGAAATCTTTCTATGTGGCCCATCTAATTACTAAAGGGTTTGCATCTAGAACTAAAGAGGTTATAGTGCCCCTCTACTTGTCACTCATTACGCCCATCATAGAGTACAAAGCCCCATTTGGGATGTACCTCACAAGACACTTCCAACCGCTGGAAAGACCACAAAAGTACTTCACCAAGAGGATTACTGGTCTCAAACATATGTCCTATGCAGCCCGACTGAAAAAACTCTGGCTGTACTCAGTGGCATATCACTTACACAGAGGTGATCTCTGCCTGACTTGCAAAGTCATGTCCAACTCAGAATTGATGGACATGCTCCACCTAAAGAAATCCAAGTCACTGCGAGCCATGCTCTCTAGTGAGCTAAACCTAACCACAACAATAAATAGAACATGCTGGAGGGATAGATTCCTGTCACAGAGACTCCCCATGCTTTGGAACAAAATTCCAAATTACATCAGGCAGTGCCCCTCACTAACACTCTTCAAGAGAAACCTTGACAAGTGGATGGGTAACAGAAAATACACCCCTGGGATCACTTCATTGGCTCTGCTTGACAGAGGATCAGTTAATTAATCAATGGGGCAGCAAAAGCCAACACACTCTGGCTAGGCTTATAAACGCCCTCAGGCAGATAGCCTAGTACCTACTTAAGAACCTATGAACCTATAAAATACATAATAATACAAAACCTGTTATTCTAGCAATTTTTCTAAGTTTATAGGAGTAATATTTAAAATCTGTCCCTATTTTGGGGCCTTTGTCCCACCATTATTTTTGGCTTTATCCAGATTTTTTGCAGAGAGGTTGAGAGGTATGCTTGGAGGTTTGTGCTTACTTGAGATGTTTAATTGTTTTTAGATTTTTTTTTACAAACCATTTTGTGCTGGAGAATCTGAAAAAACATTATATAGCTGTGTTCTACTGTCAATAGGTTTTAAGGTTATACAGTACTAATTTTCATTTATAATATGCAAGACATTTATCTTCGTATTAGCCAGGAATTCGTCCCTATTTAGTTTTCTTTTTCTGCATTCACTCTGTATTTTTTACGGCTTTGAGGTGTCTATCAAGCAGGGTATACATAAAGGATCAGGTTGCTTAGTACATAATAATGCATTACTGACATCTCATCTGCTTAACACCTTTGCATGTCATTGCCCTGCCTCTCAGGAGCTACTCCAGCATATTTTGTTTTCCGTTGTCATGCTCTTTAAATATTATCCAGGATGATTGCCTCTTTGATTTGCTATTCTTTTGTGAATACCTTTTGCATTTTTAAGAACAGTGTTTTCTGAAACATTCCATGCCTATGTCACATCCCCCAAATTCTCTGCAGTACCGTGGTGTACATTTCGCTATGGCCACATTGTTTTATTATATACAAGCAGTACCGATGTCTTCGTCTAATAACATTGCTGTTACAGATTAACCTGTCAAGGGACATACTGATGGTAATCAAATGCCTCTTTGGGAACTTTGCGTCATAGTCCTGACAAGCATATCAGTGTCAGATAGAAGGATAGATAGTAATTCCTTTTATATGTTAGCATGAGAGGTGCCTTCATTTGAATACGTTTTCACTCTTCTTTTTCTGAGCTCATGAACGACCTTTGTAAACATTTTTAATTTCTTATTCTGATTTGTTTATAACAGTGTGGATATAGAACAAGGGCAGTGTGCAGGTGATTTTTCTGGCTGCTTCTTTTCTTCTTTTTCTGTGTCTTTCATCATGATGTTAGTTAAAGGGACAGATCGGTACACTTCGTTATCAGTTCTCCTAGCAAACAAAGTGAACCCATGCATTGACTTGTACTGAACTGCCACCTATTGTAAGTCAGCTAGCAGTATATTCAATACGCTGTGCTTAAGAAAATAATTGTTTCACAAATGTACACAGTTAGGTGCATTTCCCTCTAATCAGTGCTCTATGCATAATAAGCCCCTCAAAACTTTCATGTCGGACTGCACCTCCCACTTCCTCTGCTACATATTATATTTACTTTTGAGGCCCTCATTACTCAGAGAAAAAGAGAAGGCTTGTTTTTTTTTCACTTCTGTAGTATTTGTGAAACATTGTGCTTGAACTAGATTCATGCACTTATTTTTCACAAGAAGAAATACCTTCCATATACATGTGATACTCAGGTGCCATAATAAATCTGTCAGTGAACAAATGTGGAGGCCATCATTTCAGCTCCTGGCATGATTAGGTTTCCTTCACTTAATCCCTTCCCCCATAATGGACTTATCCTTCCCCTAAACCTTATGTCATGCATATTTTGAGAGACAAGTTGTCTGACTCAAACAGGCACATCAACAAAAGGAGAGAGTGTGGAGAGAGATTTTACTGACAATATTTTGAGTCTTTCCTTTTGAAAATATTACTTATGCCCTCCCCATTTAAGTACTGAAATACTATGCTAATGTACAGCATGGATACTGGAATAAGAAGAGAGGCCTCATGTCCTGTGCAAGCAATTGACTCATTTGTTTTTTAAATACATATTAGAATATTATGCAGTTTACAGAAAAAAAGTACTAAATGATATAAAATTATTGAGGGTTTTGTATGTAGTTTGGAACTCATTTCTCTTTGGCTACTGTTATATGAACCAAGATCCTTTTTAAGGTATGGGAAAACTTAACTTCTTTAAGCTGATTATGTGTCATAAATTGCAAAAGGTTCAATCCTAAATCTCATAGGCTATAGCAAACTCATTGTGTCCCAGCAGCAGGAGAATACATTCTGCTTCTGGGTTATATCTATTTTGATGAAATCTGTCATTGTTAAAAAGGCAGCTCAGGCTTCTATAAACCAATTAAAATGTTTTTGCCTCAGGAGCTAAATAAAAACACATGATAGAAGTAAATCAGAGAGGTGAGTGGAAATCAGTAGTTCAGTATTGAGCAAAATCGAACTCTGAACAATAACTTGAAATAAATCATTTTGATAGGTACTTTGGCTGTATGCTGTTTTTTCCAAGGACATGTAAGGCAAGATCTTCAAGCTTTTAGTCAGCGTCTTCTATTTTATGTCATTTGGAGCTAAAAAAAGACATGCTCTATTCTGTTCAAGTTTTATTCTCTTAAAAGGGAGACATCAGCTATTGCATTTCAAGTGTTTCTTGTGATATCATAATTTTAAACTTGGTGCAAATGATGTGAATGTTTGTAAACATAAAGTACCAGGATGTGTATTCCTTCTTGCTATCGGCGCGATGAATTAATAGCAGCTTAAGACTTTAAACTGACAGCTAAGAAATCATGCTTTAGTAACTACGTACGATTTGCCTTAATATACCGTAGAAAGCTGGACAATATTATAAATCCCTAGTGCAAACTGTAATGGTGGACACTTATGATCAGCCATCATTCTTTCTGTTCATGCTATGCCCTGTGGAATTTAACTGCTTTTTCTTTGGACAGCTACATCTGCAAGCATTTTTTCAAATGTTCTGTGTATCCTTTAGCTTACTACATAGCTAATTCAAGAGGAAATGTAGATGGAGATCTTGTGGGATACACACAGGAAATGAATAGTAGAAAAACACTATCAATGGGATTCATTAACAATTGTGTAGGCTTCATACAAAGCCAACACAATTACAGCGCATTAGCAAGATGATCAGCAGTACTCAATGAATATGCATTCTACTCATCATGCGTACATGTTTCCAAGGGGTCTATATCATGGAATTGAAAAGGGCGTTAACTGAACGGCCTAAAAATCGAAAATACCATTCATTGAAGTTGGTCTTGTGGGGGCTGTGCCCCCACACCCCCCGCTAATTATATATACCAACTCTGAGAATGCACTATAGTGAGGAAAGGGCAAATTTTCCAATCTTCATTGTACCGCGATCTCACAATACACACCTTGATGAACGAAATTTTCGATATTAAAGCCGTTCAATTAACATCCTTTTTGATGCTGTGATATAAACCCATTTTCAAGCACCATTCTGTGACCAGTATCAGTGTTGCTGGTCATGAAATGGTGCTGCGAATCACAGGCACACTAAATATGTCAACAAAACTCCTTGCCTGTAAGCAAATGTATTATGCAGGCATGTGTGGATAGCTTATATGAATTAAAGGCAAGTAAATTATAAGAATTTTGTATGTATAGGGATGTGAAATTGGGAGAATATACATGGAATACAGTGTTAATAATGCAGAGATAAGTAGAAGGGCATGATAAAAAGAAAAAAAATGTACTTGGTTAATACATTCAAATGTGATGATTTCATAAAGAAACATATGCAACAGAAAGACGTCCATATTGATGTTAATAATAAATAATCCTGTTTCCAATTGTTTACCCATGTGTTTATTTAAAAGCGGACATGGTAACAATGGATGTGAGAGGGATATAATGCGACATTGTGAGAAAGGGGAGTAAATTTGATATTAATGTTGATAACATGGTGAGTTGAGATAAGAATTAGCAAGGACAGTGGATGCACTAGAGGCTATTCGCATACACTGGAGTTATTGATTATGACATGTATATACATGAAATGCATGTGTGATAACTGACTGTAGTGCTGTACATTCCACTTCAGCCTGTATAATCAAGGCATGACCTGTACAGCAGCTTTGTCATGCACAGCTGTAAGGGGCATGTTTTACCATTTATTGTCATTGGACTATCATAGATAGTGGGGTATATTGCACTGACATGTCTTATACAAGCACGCATTTTATATTTATGCACAGTAATATAATAGCACCCAAAATACACAAGTGACAAATGACAACACAAATCTGATAACATTGTAGTAGTTCAAGGTGTCCATTTATAAATGGAGCGCATCTACTACAGGATTATACTGGGCATGCTCACAAGGCATTACGGCGAACACTAACATAGCAGCATGAAAACAATACAAACACACAAGAAAGTGCCCAAGCACAGGCCCAATCACTCTTTATGATGATCCAGCATTATGTCATTCAGGAGGGCATGTTATATCAGTACTCATGTTCTATAAAGCTGTTCAGTTTATAGAAACCAATTACAGTAATATATAAATGTTTGGTGGAAGACGTAATGCAGTACATTCTTATATCGAAATTAATTAATGCCAGTGAACAATAAATGCCAAACTCAACATTTGCACCTTCCCAGACTCAAACACATGCAAGGACAGATAGGAGAGTATGTGTCATGATGAATATACATGAAGGGCTTACAGAACTTCCCTATTGTAAGGGGTATGGATCCTCTACCATGGAGGGTGATGCCTTAAGAATGTACTTTGTGCAATAAATAATTTCTTTGCCTAAGCCACTCCTGTCTGACACAGTTATGTGACAGACAGATGTTACCAGATTCATATCCCTGCCTGTCATACTAGACAGTCTACAGAGCTGTGCATTGACTGCATCTGCCACATGACATAGCAATGGATCTTGTAACAAATAAATGAAATTAATGTGAGAAATAATTGAGGATAAGGTGTACAGTATGATTTTTTTTCAGAATGATGACAAGGAGATAACTATGTTAGTCTACACAACTGTGAGAAGTGCAGTATCAATGTTTCTCAGCCACGGAAGCTGTTTCTATTGTTTTGTACAACAACATTGTTCCAGCATGGAATTACACTGCATCTGTGTAGATGTGCTATACAAGTCATTACTGAACGCATGTCGCACAGGAACACTCACACCATAATATTCGCAGCACAACTGTTACACTGGCAGGATATTACAAAATGATTTTATATTTCTTTCTCCAAAGTAAAAATTGAGAATATCTTCATGCAGAGCTGTATGTGTAATGTCAGAATATTCATAACATGCTGCCCTTTGCTGGAATTGAATAACAAGTTATGTAAGTCCACCAACAACTGACACGTGTATGAATCATATGCAGCACAGTGGAAAACATAACAAAGCTGTGAGACTCCACCTATGAGAAGGCAACAAGTGCTCTAAACAGTGAAGTTTTACTTAGTACAAATAAACATTTTCATACCAGCACAGTCAGACTTCTCCTGTGGCACTTGTGACTAATGTGTTCGCTTGATTGTATAACTAGATAGATAGGATAGGAAGTTCAAGTCACACTATAGGGAACTTGTGAGTGGGGGAAAATGTGGTGTCTAGTGACAGGTAACTAATACCTCACTGTCAAATGTGGTGTGTCCACTTCCTCTGAGGAGGATACATTTAACTTTGAACACAACTCCCTCTGTACCTTAACCCACTTTTAACACAAACATCCTCTCAGCAACACACTGATGAGGTAATCATGTCAAAAGTGCACTCTCTTCCCTTAAATCAGACTTTTCCTGTGGTGCTTGTGACTAATATTGTGTTCTCTAGAATGTATAACTAGATAAGTAAGAGTAAAATAGAAGAGCTACACCAGAATCCACTGAGATAGATTTATTAAGCGCTTTCGTTTTTCATTGAAAACTTCTTCAGAATAAAAGTACATCAAACCACTGACCCTACTTATACCCCTCCACTTGATTAACTTAATTAAAAAAAATTTTTACAGCAATAATCAATTAACTAAAAGGTACATGCCCTTAGAAATGCAAACAACTTTCATAGAACATAACATATACTATATGTACATGAATATGGGCTTACGTAATAAATATACATATCCATAATAAAGCAATATCACTCAACATACATTTTGTAAACTCTTGATTTACATAAAACCTTCAGCTTTGAGCCTAAGAATGGAGCTCATAGAAATATTGCTGTTTAAGCCTTGGTACTCAGTGGCATTAGATCTAATTTGCCACCTTAATTCTCTTAATTCTAAAAAATCTAAAAAATCTATACTTAAGGAATGCTCATGGATTGTCAAAGACACTTGGGATTTCCTTTGCAAAATTAATAGTAATATGTATGTGGATGAACTTCTTTTCATCATCATAGATGTTAGGGACTTATTCTCTGTAATTCCCCATGACATAGGTATTGACTGGTTTTATCTCTACCTCTGTAAACACACACACATTAGTCATGAACATATTTTGACTATTAGAACCCTTATGGAACTGGTTCTTGACACTGACATTATTGTATTTGAAGAACAGCTCTTTAAACAATGTAAGGGTGTAGCAATGGGGGCCATTTGTGCCCCCATTTCTGCTAATATTGTTTTAGCATTTTGGGAACTAGAATTTGGCTTTAGTAGCAATTTTACCCAACACTGGAAATATTATGGTCATTATTTGGACAACACAATTATCTTATGGAATGGTGACGAAGAAGTATCAGGAAGATTCTTGGCCTTTATCAGGGATAGTACTGACTTCTTAGACTTCACCCACACTATAGGTTATGAGGCAATACACTACTTAGATATCAGCATTAGCAAAGACAGAGATGCAAAGGGCTTTAAAACAACTATTTTTAGAAAGTCCACCTATTCCAACACCCTTTTAAATTTTGACAGCTTTCACCCCATTACATCAGAAAAAATCTTTGGTAAAAGGGCAGGGTGTTCAGCTAGCAAGGATGGTATTAGAGTGCGATGATTTTCTACACCAAATTCATGTGTTGAAGGTGATGCTTATACAAAGAGGCTACCCCCATGTCTTTGTAGATAATATTTTACAAGAGGTGGTAGCTCACAAAGCCAGTGTGCCGAACAGTCACAGCCCTTAAGGCTAAACAACACACCTGATACACTTGTAATAGGTGACTCTATCGTCAGGCACTCTGATGTCCCGCTCACCAGGCTGAACAAGGAGAAGGTCACGGTGAGCTGCCTGTTGGGGGCTAGGATCCGCCACATAACACAAGCACTCAGGTCACTCCAAGGCAAGTACAAATATGACTCAGTCATTGTCCATGCTGGTGTGAATGACCTGAGACGTACCTCCCTGGACTACATGAAAAGAGACATAGAGGAGCTCTCTGAGCATGTAGCCCAGGCTGGTATGACCCTGACCTTGAGTAGTATCTTACCCTCACCAAGAATTATGTCACAATATGAAGACAAGATGATCAATTTCAACAATTGGCTTAAGTATTGGTGTCATTCAAAGGGGATCCAATGCCTGTCAGCCTAGGATGACATGCTCGACAAGCCATGATGCTTCGCTAGGGACGGCTTGCACCTATCACCCCTGGGCTTTCAGATATTGGCAAAAGCTCTTGCTACCCCCATAGTGCCTTTTTTAGGCAAGGCTCAAAAGACAAACCCACCTCCATAGGTATCACAAAGGATAAGAAACTAAGAGTAGTGCTACTCAACGCCAGAAGTCTAAACCTCAAGATGCATGCACTCAAAACTCTCCTTAGCATGGAGAACATCGATATCTGTGCAGTAACAGAAACCTGGTTCAAGGCTCCCGAGAGCACCCCAGCACTACCTCATACCATGCTTTTTGGCCCCAAAACTTGGACCGAACCACAAAAGGAGGGGGAGTATCAATATTCGTCAAAGATACCCACACCTCCTGGTTGGTGGCACAGCAAGAAGCATCAGAGACTATCCATGTGCAACTAACAGTGGGTAAAACTGCCTTCCAGTTTATAGCCTGCTACAGACCACCCTCCCAAACCCAGGAACTCCACTCGGCCTTCCTGATAACACTGGAAAATATGAAGGTCTCTCCAAACACCATTATATTGGGCGACGTCAACTACCCAAACATAGACTGGGAGCATTACTCTAGCTCCAACACCCTAGCCCAAAGGTTCCTAGAATTTATAAACTCAAATGCTATGGAACAACTTGTTACCACTCCCACAAGAGGGGAAAACATACTGGACCTGATCATCACCAACATGGGGACTCTATGCTCCAGACCAGAAGTGTATCCCTCACTGGTAAGATCAGACCATAAACGAATCTCACTGGATATTCACATCCCGACCCCACCCCCTGCCCAGAAAACCACAGTGAAAAACTTCTCTAAAGCAAATTTCACACTCCTCAAAACTGAGGTGGAATCCTTCAAAGCCCCCGGGCCTGTGGAGAATATGGCCCAGACCGCAGAATCCTTTATAAATGCATTCTATGAACACCTTCAGGAATGCATGGATCATGCAATCCCAAATAAAACCAAGACCCAATCTTCCAAAGGCAGACGTCCTGTCTGGTGGACCCCAGCCATAAACAAACTATACAATAGAAGGAGGAAGCTACTACATGATAGAGCAAAATCCCAAAAAGGGAAGGCATCTCTGATCAGTATTAGTAAAACCTATGGGCACTCATAAAATCGTCTAAGGCCAGCTTTGAGAGAAAAATTGCACAGGACACTAAGGATAATCACAAGGCTTTCTTTAGTTATGTTAGGAACCTGGGTGGGAATTTCCAGATATGCTCAGAATTAGTCCAAAATGACAAAAAATACACCAAACCCAGTGCCGCTATAAATTTTAAATGTTTGCATAGGTTAGCAGTGCCTGTACAATAACAAACACCTGGAAAGCAAATTTTTCCTGCAGGATGGTCTATAAAATGGTAACCTGCAAAGAAGTAATATAGAACAAATACTTGTTGGATGTTGAGTGGCAATACCTACAGAAGTAAAATTCAGTATTGCGTAAACATTAAAGTTAGTAGAATTTATTACTGTTTAGCAAATTCTGCCCAAATAACAAAAAAACAAAACATATTAGTCGACAACAACAAAGCACAGTTAACAGCCTTCTAAAACCAATAGACCACCATCTTGTAGCTCACCAATCAAAGGACTGGAAAGTATGAATATGCAACTTCTTTGTAGCCATCTTGGTGGCTATGAGCATCTTAAGACAATGTAGCATTTGTCTCATGTTTGCTGATATTCACTTAATCCTTAAAGAAGCAGAAACATTATGCAACAGTTGTATTTACACAATGACACTGGAGATGAAACCCTTGCATACAAGTGCGTTTCAGGTTGTTGAAACCGTCACACAACACCCACCTCACATAGCATACAATACACACCTACATTAATATATGCTGAGACACTTAAAAGCAAACTTCCTAAACAACAAGGATTACATAGACTGCCTGTTGTCAAATCTATGTCTCAGCAAGCCCTAAGGCACTCAGAAAAAACAACACCTAATACCACACATACTATCACTCTCCGTAGACCCCTTTAAGCAAACACACTTCCCAGGACTCTCTAGGAGACGCCATTGTAAGATATACTGATGCCCCTCTAAGAAGGCTGAACAAGGAGATGATAACAGTTAGTTGATTATCTGGAGCTAGGATCCACCAAATCACGCATGGACTGAAGTCATTACACCACAGGTACCATTGTGATTCCATCGTAATCCATGTAGGTGTAAATGATCTGAGATGTACCTCCCTGGACTGCATGAAGAAAGACATTATGGAACTTTCAGGCTATGTGGCTCAGGCTGGTATGATTGAGCAGTATATTACTACCACCAAGGATGATGCCACAGTATGAGAAAAAAGTATTGATTTCAACAACTGTCTTTCTGGTATCATTCCAAGGGGATCCAATATTTGTCATCTTGGGAGGACGTGATTAGCAGACCTCATTGCTTTGCCAAAGATGGTCTGCACCTTTCCCCTCTAGACTTTTGAATATTGGATAAAACTTTATCCACCCCCATGGTGCCTTTTTTAGGCAAAGCCAAATTGACAAACCTACCAACATAGCAAAATCAACTCAATTGAACCTCAAGGTAAATCTGCTTAATGCCAGGAGCCTAAACAAAAAACTATGCTTCCTCTAAGCCCTATAGCCATCTGTGCAGTTAATGATACATGGTTTAAAGTTGAAGAGAATACCCCAGCAGTACAAGGTTTCAGTGCCTTCCACACCTTTAGACCAGTAACTGCACAGGCAAGGGCTAAATATGGAGGTGTCTCTATATACATCAATAACATGCATATCTCTAGGGTGGTCAAACAGCATGATGTTCTGGAGTTCCTCCATGTGCAAATCACCAAGGACAAAATACTGTACCACATCTTAGCCAGCTATAGGTCACTCTCCATGTCCCAAGAAACTCACAATACATACCTTATTTAACATTTGTTTACTGGGAAAGTCCAACTTGGAATGAGCCATTTTTCACTGGAGGCCCAGGAAGAAATACTCCAGACGCATATCTTTGTAACATGGAAGGAAACCACAGCATCTCGAGGAAAACCACACAAATGCAAGGAAGGCATGCAGACTCTGCACAGAAGGCACCCCAGCTGTCAATCATACCAGAGAACCTCTTGCTGTGAGGTAACAATGCAAACCACTGCACCATCCATGCACTACCACACTTCATGCAGATACTTATCATCCACCTATGACCCCACAGGAGAATTTAATTACCCTGCTATAGATTGGGAATCCTACATGGCCTCAAATGTACATGAACAGAGGTTCATACTAGGCTTCTTAAATGCAAACACCATTGACAAAACTGTGAATATGCCCACTAGAAACTCCAAAATACTGGACCTGGTGCTCTCAAATATGGGAGAATGCTGTACCCTCCCCATGTCGCATCCTTTCTGGTGAGGTCCGACCATAAAGCTATCTCCTTCAAAATCAAAATCATCTCTGTAATTCCATTAAAACCAGTAACAGTTAGGAATTATTCCAAGGTGAATTACATTGTATTAAGTGATTGTCTGTTCAAGTTCAATGCCCCTCCAAACCTTGAGAACACACCAGTATACACTAAGTTACTCTCAGACACTCTATTCAACCATGTCAGTGGCTACATAGAGGCTGCTGAACCTACCAGAACTAAGTCCAGGACTCCCTACAGAAACAAACTGCCCTAGTGGCATCCCAAATTAAACAGGATATACGGGTCTATACCACATAGTCAAAGTTTTATAACTTCAAACACGGAATGTTTGAACCATTCCGTTCGAAGTTACAAAACTTTGACTAGTGATAAAGAAAAAAAATGAAAGAAAGAAAAACAAACATGGCAAAAATCATGAAGGGTAGTTACCATAAAGATAAAAACTCTCTCATCAAACTAAATAGGCATCTAAGAGGGCTAATTAGATCAAGCAAAGCCAACTTTGAGATTAAGGTAGCCTCCCAGGTGAACGATAACCATAAGGCCTTCTATAGCTATGTCAGAAACTTCAAAGGCAGCACACAGCAGTATGCTGAACTGGTTAATGGTGCCACATTCACAGAATCTTGTGATATAACCAACCTGTTAGCAGACAAATTCAGTTCCAGCTTTATCCCCCACCTCACCCCCCCAAAAAATACCCTCAAACATAACTCCTCCAACTATAACTAAGGAGCATGTACTGGCTACACTCACTAAAACCAAGAACACAACCTCAGTGGGTTCTGATAACATACCAGAATGCCTTCTAAACAGTGTAAATATGACTTATCAGGACTCCTGGAGTCATTATTTAACTATGGATTTAAAACAGGCTTTGTGCCACATGAATGCAGGACTGCAATGGTCATCTCCCTTCATAAGAGAGGACCTTCAACAGATCCCGGAAACTACATCTAGTCTTATATGCAATGTCATGGAGAGAATTATCGTGGAAATTATCAACAAGGACATAGGAGATCACTGGACACTGGATCCATCCTAGTTTGGCTTTGTCAAAGGAAGGTCATGCTTATTATTATTAAATCTGGTGGACTTCTTTGAAAAGCTCATTAAGACGATGGATGAGGGACTAATTGTGCATACTGCCTTCCTAGATCTGGCTAAAGTATTTGCTGCAATACCCCACTTTGGCATTCTCAAGTCTTACACAGAAAATGGTTGCTGCCAAAGCCATGGCTTAAAACTCAAAACCAAGAAATACATTATAGTCCTTTCTGAGAAGTCTGCTCCATTCAGTATGTACCTGACCAGACACAAGCAGCAACTGTAATGTTCCCCAAAGGTTCCTTACAGAAACAATACAGAGAGTAACACAATATCCTACACTAATCACCTCAAAGCTCTGTCTCTTTACTCAGTATAATACAGACTTCTGAGAGGTGATTTTTGCTAGGCATACAAGGCATCCCTGGACCCTGTTTTGATGAACCTGTTGTACATCCACAAAATGAACAGCATCAGAACTACTAGATTAAATTACCTACCTGCAGCTTCTATTTAAAGGAATACACACCACGCAAACAATGTTCAATCAGGATGGGTATTGGAACAGGACAACAAAATCAACAAAGTAACTATGAAATATTATGTTCAAAATAAACTATTCCAATACCCAACCTGACTGAATGTTGTTTGCATGGTGCATATTCCTTCACATAGAAGCTGGATTGTTAGACACCACTGTCTTTAATGTTTTTTTTTTAAATTTTCCAATTATTTAATTACTCAATATTGTTTTTGGATGGAGCAGCGATAAATGTCATATATACTGGATGTTTACTGGGTGTTTACATGAGGGTTTGTTCTAATGAAGTCCACAGTGGTGGATGAAAGAGCTTAATTTTCAAATTCAATTTAGCAAAACTTGCTGTGTTCTCATAGTAATGACTTCCACCTTGCACTTTTTCTTGGTTTTTCAAATTTCTTTGTTGACATTCCTAATCAAAATGTTGCTACAAATTGTTGTCACTGTTGATGTAATTAACCTTTTTTTCAGTTATCCCTCACCACATAGGATTAGAATGGTTCTATGATTATTTGTGTAGGGAAAGTAATTTTGATCACACTAAAATCAGACTTATGACAGATTTAATGGAAATGGTGCTAGTGAATAATTTTATTTACTTTGAGGGACAATTATTCAAGCAAAGTACAGTGGTGGCTATGGGTGTATCCTGCACCCCAATGTTTGCCAACATTGTAATGGCCAAATGGGAACATAGATTTATTTTGGACTCTATGTATTGCAATAATTGGTCACATTATACATGTTATTTGGTTGACATTATTACATTTTAGACTGGGGGCACTGAACAACTTAATGAATTTTTTGAATTTATAAATAAAACTACTAGTTTTCTTAGATATACTGTCAATTATTCATGTAACAGTATTAATTGTTTGGATGTGACCATTATTAGGAATAGAGAACAAGGTGTATTTAAGTCACTACATTATACAAGAAAACTATATGTGGCTAACAAAAACAATATTGTATCAACATTTGGGAAGGATTTCAACAAGGCCATGGTCCTTACCTTTAACTTAGATTTTTATGACATTAAGAACATAATTATCAATAACTGGCAATTATTGTCATGGCTGAGGAGCAATACAATATATTAGGGGCACAGCCATTCTTTGTTTACTGAACAGATTTTTCCTTTAAATCCTTGTTAGGGTACACATTACAAGAGATGACAGTTGTATGAAAAAGTGCAGACATTGTAATCAATGCAAGTATATCTTAGAAGGGCATTCATTTTTATAGCATGTTATGGTGATGTGATTTTGTATGAAAGATATATGTGTTTCAGTTCAAGAGTGGTCTATGTAGCTCAATGCCAGCTATGTCCTGCCTTTTATATAAGGAAGACTGAAAAATATTTAAATATGAGAAAGTATCCACATGTTTATGCCATTAATAAAAAGGATGAATGCAATGTGTTATATAAGCATATAAAAGAAACCATTGCACAAACTTTTTAATTTTATGTCATAGACGACATCAGGAACATAGGTAAAGGTGGGCCATGAAAAGACATTCTCGAATGGAAAGAGTTAAGATGGCAGTTAAAATGCAGTTCCAACAATGACATAGGTCTCAATTAAATGGTATCCATATCTAGTGTGCTTCATCTAAAAGCCGGTTTATACTTATAAATGTTACAAATATTTTAATTGGACAGCACTTTGATAATTTTTTCAGAAAGGTATGTTTTAATAAATATGCATTTATGAAAAGTTTAGATTCAATGGTCATTTTGAATATATTTATTTTATAATAATATGTTTGTATTCAAATATTTCAATAATGTATTTTAACATAACTTATTAAATTATTATGGATAATTGGAGATTTTATTCATATAATTTTTCTATGTTTTTTACAAAGTTATATATGTTGAACATAACATTTCATACTTAACTTGTTGATTTTGTTGTCCTATTCTAAATATGGCCTGCAATTTGAATAGGATATACTGGAGGGACATATTTCTCTCCCAGAAACTGCCACATTTTTGGAATAGGCTACCAATTCATGTGAAACAGAGCACCTCTATGACACTGTTCAAAAGGAACCTGGATGAGTGTATAGGGTAATGTAAATTTTTACTGAGGATAGTGGCCACAACCCTTCTGGACATAGGCAATCATTACTAAATGCAGTCCTGGGTATTAACTGGAGTATCTATGCTGTTACATTGGGATGAAACAGCTAGGCTTGAAATCACCTCTGAGTTGATAGTCTAGTAAACACCTATGGACCTATGATCCATCCTGATTGAATATTGTTCACATGGTGTGCATTCCTTTAAATATAAGCTGGAATGTTAGACACCACTGTCTTTAATGTTTTTTTTTTTAAATTTCCAGTTATTTAATTACCCAATAGTGTTTTTGGGTGGAGTATTAATAAGTGTCATATATACTGGGTGTTTACATGAGAGTTTTATTCTGATGAAGTCCATAGTGGTGGACAAAAGTGCTTAATTTTCTGCTGTGTTCTCATAGTATGAACTTTCATCTTGGACTTTTTTCTCATTTTTTTCAAATTTCTTTGTTGACATTCCTAATCAAACTGTTGTGATAAATGGCATCCTGATACCCTCTGTAAAAGAATCTGATGTCTGAATTTGAACCCTGTATTAGCTGTCCTCTTTCTTTAAGCTTACTTCATGTACACCTTGTGCTACAGATTTAGTTACCTCTGAGTACTATCCAAAGTGTTGATGGTTACACACTGGTGCCAGGCTTGTTTGCATTATAGAAGGCATCCAAAATAAAATGTTTCACTTTTTTCCTTAGGAAGTGAAGGTATGTTTGTGCACTGTCAAACAATGTGCAGTTGCAAAAGACATTAGAAAATATGAAACATTAAATGAAAATTACATTAATCAAAAGGTTTGCCTAGCAATGACTAGAACAAAAAATGCATTACATTGACACATTCATCATTGCCACATCTGTTTGTTACATCAGAACTTTAATTTCTGGCACATATTATCAGGACTGTAAGTAATTCCATAAAATGTTAAAGGGGACAGACAACAATTCACATGCTGTTAGCAATACTGAGAATACTTGATTTTCAAACAGCAATATAATGATATAACAAAATGTATGTAATGTATTCAGACACACCTCTTTAAAGTTATCTCTTAAGTGGCGTTGAACTTTGCATCACCTATCTTCTTTCTCTAAACTCACTGCATTTATACCTTGGGTCACAGAGAAATTTCCTGACAGTACATTTTGTTCATTGAATGCTGACGGCTATGCAACAGTGTCAGGCTCATTTGCTCTACACAAGGTGGCCCAAATTAAACTTTTCACTTTTTCCCTTATTCAGTGAACCATGTTTGTACGCTGCCAACCACAAAGCAAATGCAAAAGGCATCATAAAAATAATTTTAATAAAAAGGACATAATTAACATATTTAATGAATATATATAGCAAGGAACAAAGCTGTTATAGCATTAGCATGACACAGTCATCCTTTTCACATCTTTTCACAAGTAGCATTTAGGTTACACATAACCAGCATTTCATGTAATAGCAATGGATCAGAAGGGGGGAGTGGCACAGACAATGACAGGAGGTCATTCTTGCCACAGTGAATGCAATTGCTCATGGGATCAAAGTCTGAAACATATTGTATATAAGTGGTATGATAATCAATAGTAACATATGGATACTCCAGCATGTATGGCACATATGTTCACATTAGTCATGTTTGTACTTTTATGTTAGCACACTGTAAAAAAATTATCTTACAACATCCATAGTTCTCATTATTAGCACTAATGAGAAAAGGTGAGTTTACAATAAAGACACCTATGCACCACACATTCAGATAGACTACAGGGAAGTTATGCAGCAGGTATCACAGACTTAAGCCTGTTCATTTCATATACAACATGGGGTATCAATAGTTATTCTGAATCCTGTAATAAAAATAGTTCTGCAAACTGGATTCAAACCCTTCATTACCTATCTTACGTCTCTACACTCACCTCACGTACAGATTGTGGCAAGAGATACATACCTGACAGGTGGAATTTATTTCAGTCAGTACTATCCAGAGTGCTGATGTCTATGCATCAGCACCAGACTCATTTGTACTACAGAAGACAGCCCAAACTAAATTTTTCCTTTTTTCCTTAGGAAGTTGTTAGACCAGAGTGCGCAATGCTGAATGGCTTGCAAATGATGAAGAGACAAGAAAAGAAAAGAAAAAAAGTTTTACTGAAATAGAGAAACATCATGAAACAAGTAGTCAAAATGTACTATTCTGATATTTCCTCAACTTTGTTGTGTTTCATCATGATCATATGCTGCTTAAACATCATTAAGTTCCCACAAGCACCACCATCTTTGGATTAGAACCCCAGGGCAGCAGGGCATTCCCAGGATACTTGACACTCGTACCAGTATGTGCCACACACATATACTTATACTGTGAAGATAAAAAGGAAGTTACATATACTCAAGAAATGACATAGTATCAATTGACATTGCAGATGCAACAGAACCAAGTTCTGACCTTTGTCTTGTGTAATTTGCAGTTAGATGTCTGGAGTGCTGTGATACTGGCAACAGGGAAGATAATCTTTAGTCATACGATATAAAATAAAAAAAAATCAAAGAAGGTAGCTCTTTTCTTTTCTTTATTTTATGAACATCATTTCATTATCAATGCTTCATACTTTGACTTGCAACTGATATATGTTCCATTGTGTAATCAACTTCCTTAGAATTGCAGACAACAATGTATTCACAGGCAGAACCTGTTGCCATAAACAATTCATATAAAGGTTAGGAATGTTGTTCTCCTAAGTCAATCAGTGTAGTCACAAACTTTCTTGTAAGTCCCTTTTCCCCTGACATACCCTTGGTAAGTGTACATCAAAAAGGGCTGACAGTGAAAACCTGATTGATACTGCAGTCAGACTAATCATTCACACCTGCAAACACTTAGCAGATAACACTTCTCAGCGCTTATCCTTGCAGAGGTAGGGCATATGCATGCAATCGTTTAGGTCCTTACACCATGCTTACATTTCCTGAACTTAATGCAGATTTTGGAAGTCATGAACACTACCAAGTTTACAGCTTATCTGAATATTCACAGTGCTGAGAGAACTGAATCTGCACTATATAAAGGTAATCATGTAGGTAACAAAATTGTATCATAGTAGGGGGAGACTGTTTTATCCGGAGAGCTTGATGTTGCTACTTACTGCTACTTGCTTTGATAATTTGCTGCCATTTTCACAAGTAATTTTCTGCAAAGATAAGTTGCTCTTATGAACAAACTGATATATTTAACCTTACTTATGGATTGCATTTCTCAATCCAAGTATTTCTTCACTGTCTATATTATTCTCAATATGTGCTGATATGGGCATGTATACCACAGTTATTTCTTGATCCTGCAGCATTTTTCTAGATAATCATGACAGTTTAATGGAAATTTCCTTCTTGAAAGCTAACCATTTGTTCAGAGGACTTTTGTATTAATTATTATGAAAGTCATGGGGTTTTGCATTATTAGCACAAACAATTATGTTAATGGTCTGATGTCTACCTGGCTGCCCTCCACGAAAGTGGATATCGTAGCAAAATACGTTAACCAGTTTTCCTTGACAGGTATACATTATTTCTGTTAATGCTGCAATGTACTAGAACATGACAGAAATGTTTGTGCTGTTATGAATTTTTTACCAAGTTCTTTCTTTATTTTGCATTTGTGGGAAGGAAAGAGGGGAAATCTGTATTAAGTTGTGTATACTCATATGAAACCTTCCTGTTTCACATATTTTGTGTATGATGTATGGATACAATCATAGATATATTTTTGTGTTTAACAACCAAGTTATTTTTTTTATTTTGCTTCAGAGGAGAAAGAGGGAATCTATATAAAGTTATGTGTACTCAATAGGAGACTTTCTTTTTATGTATTTTTTTTTTGTATTTTTTCTATGGCAAATGGATACATTCATATATATTCTGGGTTTTAAAATCATTTGTTTTACTAATGCATTTTTTCTTTCCTTTTATGTTTCTTCTAATACATTGCTATGGCACCCTAGATATCTAGTCCCTGTAAACCAGCAGACACTGATGTTAAGAATGATGTGGTCATTCAGGCCCTACATCATCATGTGTTATTCCTTTTATAGAGAGAGGCAGGGATCCTCCCATGACTGTGTCTGGGAGCACATGGTGAAATATGTTAATTTAATGAGATGCCATGGATGTACATATTTCAAAATAAGACATAGGACCAGTGATTTGATTGCAGTGGTCAGACACTGGGCACCTGCAATTGCCTGTGAATGTTTAACTATGGAGATTGTCCCACCAAGCCACCACTGATTGAAACAAAGGAGTTCCTGTCCATGGTCAGAGATCCAGACAGCTCAGCTCAGGGTTCACACAGAATTGTTGATATTGGAGCTGACTTGGAAGATAACCCAAGTGTGTCAACTGCAGAACTTACAGGTATGCTATATAAAGAAATAATTGTCAGGGTATATACACACACACACACACACACACACACACACACACACACACACACACACACACACACACACACACACATATATATATAGATAGATATATTTAAATATGTGTGTGTCTATACAGATATATATATATATATATATATATATATATATATATATATATATATATATATATATACACACACACACACATGGGGGAGCAGGGTGGCTTGCCCTGCGTAAAAGTAGATTTAATGCTTTTTTTTTTTTAACATACTTTAGCGAAAGCGCTTTTTCGTTAAAGTGTGTTCGGTGATAGTGGATTCGGACTGGTGAACTTTCATTCAACAGTCCTAGATCTATATATATATGTATATATATATATATATATATATATATATATATATATATATATATATATATATATATAGTCTATATTGAATCAGTGAATGCTTAAAAAAGCGAACGCTGATTCATCAACCGTATTTGAGTGAACGCTGACAATGCCAAACACCCGGAACAGCAATTTTTTTTCTCAGGGAAAAAAAAATCACTGGGCCAGTTTTGGGAGTTTACCATTTCCTCCACTGTGGTGCAATCTCGGAGTTGGTATATTTAAGTAGGGGGTGGGGGGGTGAAGCCCCCCACATTAAATACTGTTTTAAGTTTTTTTTTTTTTTTTTTGTGGAATAGAGATTTTTTTTTTTTCTGGGAAAAAAATTTTTAAGGATTCATTGATTTAATATAGACCCTATATATATATATATATATATATATATATATATATATATATACACACAATAGATGGATAAATACAGTTAGATACATATATGGATGAAGAGGGGAATGAGGCTGGAATGGGGGTCGTTTATCTTGGCAGCTTGTCTTATTCTGCAGCTATAAATGTAATTGTTTTCAGTTTCTTCTGTAGTTGCTTTGTGATGTTTATCATCCCTATTCATCTCCCCTTTTTATATTTAGGCACATCTGGGTCTGTCATTGCATGCACCTGCAAATGGTAAGCACACCTTCTGTATTCTTATTAATGTTTAAAAGGTAGTTGTATGTGTAATGAAAGTTATTTGATTTCATTCCATTAGCATATTTTAATTTGTAATATATGTTTCACATAACATTGGTTTGATCTTTGCTTATATTATTTTTCTTTTGTTGTTGTTTACTTTTTATCATAGGTGACCCTGCCAGTAACAATGTGGAACTGCTGTTGCCTGATGTCAGGATACTGGTAACCTCTAATGATGATAGCAGCAGTGAAGAGGCACTGTCTTGGGAGTGGTCAGTCTGACATTGAGGTTGAACCCCAACATTTCCTGCCCCTATTTCAAACACAGTCAATATGCTTATGCATACCCTTGACACAGATAATTCAGAAAGTGGACAGGTTGAGGGTGATACAGTTGATCAGGGTCATGTGGTTACTCCAATTTCAGAACTGTCTGATTCATCCTGTAGCCATTGTGAGGTTAAGGTGCCACACAGACGAGTTGTTAGAGGTGCTCAGAGGAAGCCTTTTGTTTACCCTGCTCCTGATATTGGTGTCACACGATGTATGTACAGGGCCATCACACAGGCACAGGCACATTCCACAAGGGCCTCAGAAGAAATAGTGTAAGTACTAACATTGCACATTCTGATGTGCAGGACTTCCTGAACCGAGTGTGTGACCACTTGGACAGGATAAATGACACACTGGATTGGGTAATGTCTATAATGAAATGTATGCTGGAGCTAGCCTAAAGGTTCCTAGAATTTTTAAACTCAAATGCTATGGAACAACTTGTTTACCACTCCCACAAGAGGGGAAAACATACTGGACCTGATCATCACCAACATGGGGACCCTATGCTCCAAACCGGAAGTGTATCCCTCGCTGGTAAGATCAGACCATAAACTAATCTCACTGGATATTCACATCCTGACCCCACCCCCTGCCCAGAAAACCACAGTGAAAAACTTCTCTAAAGCAAATTTCACACTCCTCAAAACTGAGATGGAATCTTTCAAAGCCCCTAGGCCTGTGGAAAATACGGCCCAGACCGCAGAATCCTTTATAAACGCATTCTATGAACACCTTCAGGAATGCATGGATCATGCAATCCCAAATAAAACCAAGACCCAATCCTCCAAAGGCAGACGTCCTGTCTGGTGGACCCCAGCCATAAACAAACTATACAATAGAAGGAGGAAGCTACTACATGATAGAGCAAAATCCCAAAAAGGGAAGGCATCTCTGATCGGTATTAGCAAAAAACTATGGGCACTCATAAAATCATCTAAGGCCAGCTTTGAGAGAAAAATTGCACAGGACACTAAGGATAATCACAAGACTTTCTTTAGTTATGTTGGGAACCTGGGTGGGAATTCCCAGATATGCTCAGAATTAGTCCAAAATGACAAAAAATACACCAAACCCACAGACATTGCCAACATCCTAGCTGACAGGTTCAGCACAACCCCCCCCCCACCAAAAGGGCAAATATCTATCCCAGCAGAGTGCTGCCCCCCCACAACATATCAGATGCTCAGGTAAGAGCCGCCCTCTCCAAAGCAAAAAACATAGCATCAATGGGACCAGACGGTGTCCCGGGCTGTGTCCTACATGAACTCCAAGAAGAGCTAAACCCAAACATAAAACTACTGTTCAATCTCAGCCTTACTACAGGATATGTACCCAAAGAGTGGCGTACAGTAACAGTGGTCCCTCTCCACAAAGGTGGTGCCTCAATGGATCCTGGAAACTATTGCCCCATAAGCCTGACTAGCTTGGTCTGCAAAGCTATGGAAAGGATCATCATGAACCTCATAAATAAAGATATTGGGGACCTACAGACACTTGATCCTACCCAGTTCAGCTTTGTTAAGGGCAGATCCTGCCTCTTAAACCTAGTCGATTTCTTTGAAACAGTCACCAAGGCCATTGACAGGGGAAGGTGGTCCACACAGCCTACCTGGAACGCGCAAAAGCCTTTGATGCAATACCACACTTGGGCATTATAGATAAGCTCACCAGCTTAAATATAAACCCCTATGTCACTAGATGGGTTGCAAACTGGCTCAAGGACAGAACCCACATGGTTAGAATTGCTGGAGCCATGTCAGACTCCAAACCAGTTACAAGTGGCGTCCCACAAGGCTCAGTCCTGGGACCTCTCTTGTTCGGTATATATTTCTCGGAGGTACAGGCCAACATGGAAGGACTGTGGCTGACCAAGTTCGCAGATGACTGCAAACTGGGCGCCATAATCGACTCTCCAGCCTACACAAGCATCCTCCAAAAGGGCCTCATAGAAACAGACAACTGGTGCCAGAGCCATGGCCTCAAGCTAAACGCCAGAAAGTATATAGTCATCCCCTTTGGCAAAAACAAAGTGCCCACAAATTACCACATAGGTGGTAATCCATTAAGTACAGAGGAATTAATTAGGGACCTGGGGACCCAAGTTGATAGCAATCTCTCATTTGACAACCACGTGGCCAAAGTGGTTAGAAAAACATTTTATATAGCCCACCTAATCATGAAGGGATTCACATCTAGATCAGGGAAGGTCATCGTGCCTCTTTATTCATCCCTCATCAGGCCCATAATTGAGTACAATGCCCCTTTTGGGATGTACCTTACCAGACACCTGCAGCAACTGGAAAGACCCCAAAAGTACCTCACCAAGAGGATCAAAGGGCTCAAACAGATGCATATGCTGCCCGGTTAAAGAAACTCCAGCTCTACTCAGTGGCATACCGTCTGCTCATAGGCGATCTGTGCCTGACGTATAAAGCCATGTCCAACCCGGAATTAATGGACATGCTGCACCTCAGAAAATCCAAATCCCATTGAGCTACGTGCTCGAGAGACTTGAACCTCAGCACTGAAATAAATAGGACATGCTGGAGGGACAGATTCATAACCCAGAGGCTCCCTTCACTCTGGAATAAAATCCCAGTCCAGGTTAGGCAGAGTCCTTCATTGACTCTCTTCAAGAGGAATCTTGATGAGTGGATGGGAGATCGTAGGTTTACCCCGGGTATCACTTCTGTGTCACTGTTAGACAGAGGCACAGTATACTAACCTCGAAAAAGGGCATAGCAAAATTAATTTAAAATGGGTGGCGAAAGCCAAACACACTCTGGCTAGGTTTATAAATGCCCTAGGGCAGATAGCCTAGTATGAACCTATGAACCTATGAGAGTTGGCATCCATGTGACCACAGAGACACTACATTTTTTGGTATAAGGCAATATGGCCATGCAAGATCCAGCATAACTTCCACTGCTCCATCAGTGACTGCGGTGTTGACACCCAGATGTGGTAGGCCACGTCATCATTCTAGTCTAGCAAACATCAGTCACATTCAGGTAGCACCCAAACGTCTAGCCAGGTTCATGGAAATAAAAGTGCAAATCCTGACAGAAGGTAGTTCTCATAGTCAGGAGTGATGACACATTACTGACTAGTCTACCATGTGCAGTTCACACCTGTTCAAGATGCCAGGATATAGTGTTAGCACAGTGCTTGATTTTGTTCATGCAGACACAAACACATTCAACAAATACTTGTCCATACCATCTCACACACACACACACACACACACACACACACACACACACACACACACACACACACACACACACACACACACACACACACACACACACACACACACACACACACACACACACACTCCCACACAGAAACAGACTGTTCTACTTCAGAATACTGACAAACCAAAAGACTGAATCGCAAAAGACTGAAAATCCAAAATACTGGACACATTTTTAATGCAGGGGGCAAGCCCCTTTGCAACCCTCGTGTGGGAGGCTGCACCCCCCACCACCCCCCTACTAACTATATAGACCAACTTTAAGATCACACAACAGTGGAAAAGGGGCAAATTCCGTCATTCAGAATTTTGAATTTTCAGTCTTTTGGGATTCAGTCTTTTGTTTTTTTTCATTCTTCTGAAGTAGACCCAAAAAAACACACACACACACACACACACACACACACACACACACACACACACACACACACACACACACACACACACACACACACACACATGCGTATATATATATACACACACACACACACACACACACACACACACACACACACACACACACACACACACACACACACACACACACACACACACTCAGCTTATCTAAGCAGTACTGTTGACTGCTAAACATATCTTGCTAATGGCTCTGTAAATTGGATACTTAAGGAATAGGTTTTTGTTTTACTTGTACACACACTTCTTTGGTGTCAGGCTTTCCCTCCTGCCCAACCCCACCTTCCACTCTGTACAAATGATTATGATAACTGCATCCTGCCATTTATTTCTGAGTTTGAGTTGCATTAATGTCTGATACACAGAGTGGATAGTTAATGCCTGTTTACTCAGAACCTTCTTTTCATGTCAATGTATTGCAGAATAAATGCTTGTAATCATCGTTATAAACAGTTGTACATGATTGCTTCTATAATTGTTGACCCTCACTATATTCTGCTACTGTTGTTACTCATGCAGTCACACTAGATGTTAAATCTTGCTTACTGTTATACATGTGCAAATGATGTTACCCTTGACCTGCTCACTGGTTTATAAACTGTGGCCTATCTGCTATTGACAGAACCATATTTCAAAGATGAATAAATAAAACAATCATGTTCAAAAGAATATATTTGCAGTGGAACACAAACAGGAAATTGAGCTGCTTGTAAGCACTATTAAAAATTGGTACAGTGAATTCTGAAAATGCATCACAGGAACTGAGGCAAAAGTCAGATTTTTGACAAGAAGTGTTGAGCATTAATAAGAAAAATGTTGAATTTAAACAAGGCACAGGTGCAGAGTATATTTTGTTCGATGGTATTGTTCAAGCACTGTGATTTAGAGGTACTCAGAAGAGAACTGCTAACATACTCATGACAGCAAGTAATGATTTTGGATTATAAACTGCTGATATGTGAATTTAAAAATAAAAAGTACAATATGCTTTTTCAATTTCTACTACTTGAAGGAAATTAATACTTCTAATGTTCTTTTAACTCAACTTGTGAGAATTTAAAAATAGTAAAACAAATTCATAGCACTGGATTCCATCCAACATGGATTTACTATTAAACATCACTCTACAGATGATCCTCTAACATAATTTATTATCAGATGAAATTCTAGCTCTTTTTCAATAATTATTATCGAGATCCATTTTATTCAAAGATTCTTTTTTTGCAATTACTCATATTTGCTTTATTCTATCTTCAGTTGTTCATCTGCATTGTTTGCTGATGGCCATCCCTGAAGATGAGATCCTTGAAAGCTTGTTCCTTAGACTCCACTCTAAAAAAGGGGCATCTAAAATTGTATCTTCTGTTTGATAACTAACCTGTAAAGTAGATGAGTCCCAAAATAAAACAGTTTCTATTCAAGATCACCTCTCTCACCACACTATGGATTTTAAAAGAATCATTGTAAAGCATGATCAAATATAAAAGACATTGAAATTGCACCATGTGATATAGATGGCAGATTAAAAGGACAAGAAATGAACACCAAATATCTGCTGAAATGTAACAACAAACCTGTAGACAAGCTTGAATATCTTGAAAAGGGATCTTGGGCATACAACCTGAGAATCATTGGACTTCCTGAGAAAATATATGGAGAAAACATATTATCTTTTTCTTAGTACATGTATTCTGACAAGTTTAAATCTAGGAGTATAATGTGAAAAAGAGAGAGAGAGACAGACAGAAGG
This sequence comes from Protopterus annectens, assembly GCF_019279795.1. Taxonomy (NCBI): domain Eukaryota; kingdom Metazoa; phylum Chordata; order Ceratodontiformes; family Protopteridae; genus Protopterus; species Protopterus annectens. The sequence goes on from NC_056732.1 coordinate 1,460,016,566, forward strand.
TGTGTTCATAGATCTCTAAACAATCATCATTTTAGGTCCAATTCTCCACCTAGGTCTATACTACTTAACTTCACATCTTTCTTCATAAATTAGTACTTAACTCATTAACACCTCTGTGATGTGGAATGCTACACCTCTAACAGTCTACAGACATCTTGCATTCCAGAGCATTTTCTGAAAAATAAACTTAAAAAGAATAAGAAAAACAAATGCAAATATTTCTGAACAATAAAAGCTGCTAAAACTGTACAAACAATACATACATACATACATACAAATGTTTCAAGCATGGGCATTAAAGCCCTTCTAGCTTGCCAATATGCCAAAACACTTGTTCCCATAATAAATGTCCAGGCTGTTCTTAACAATATCTAAACTAGTACTTGCTCTAATGTAATTTGGTAGTCTGTTCCAAGCGTCAGCTACTCTGTCAGAGAAGCAATTAGTACACTTCTTATTCCTAAAGAATCTTCTACATAGGTTATCTGATGATTTTCTAGTACTTTTTGATAACCCCAAACATTCCCAGAGGTAGTTGTTCTTAAATGCCCTATATACCTGAATAAGATGTCCTGTTAAATATCTGTAAGAGACACTGTACAAGTTCAGATAGTTTAGTCTTTCATAATAACTTAGATTTTCACATCCATGGATGCCCTTAATATATTTCCACTGTACACTTTCCAGTTTATTCATGCTTGCTTTCCTATAAGGTTTCCATATTGTTATTCCATACTCATGTTTGGGTCTAATGTAACTAACAAACAATGACTTCAATATGTTTGATTTCCTAGACTTTATAAATCTTTTTATACAACCTATAGTTCTATAACTATCATTAGCCAATTGGTTGATATGATTAGAAAAACTCATAGCTGTATCTACCCATATACTCAGGTCCTTAAATGAGTCTACATTTTCAATCACTGTGTGCTGTATTAAATATTCACCTTTCAGTTTATGTCACGCAAATCTCATATGCTTAGTTTTTGATGTATTTATCAACATATTATTCTCTTGTGCCCAAATGGTCAATTTAGTCAAATTATTTTGCAGACATGTCTTATCTGTAACACTTGTAATCAGTTTACCCAATTTCAGGTCGTCAGCATATAGACTGTAGAACACCTCAGATGAAAAAGTAAGGTCTGAAATATACAATCTAAACAAGTAAGGGCCTAGTATAGAGCCCTGTGGAAGACCTTGTTTGCAACCAAGGATCTCACCTGTCCAGTTGGTGTGTGGTACTTGCCATGTCCTATTTGTAAGCCATGCAGCTATCCATCTTATCAACAGTACATCAATACCTAGTTGTACTAATTTATTGATCAGTGTTTTGTACATGACCCTGTCAAATGATGAAGTTAAATCTATATAAATCACATCACAGCACAATTTTTCATTCATAGCTGTTATTATATTGTTATAGAACATCATGTTACAGGTGGTAATAGATCTATTTTCAACATATGCATGCTGATATATGGTTTCAAGTCCCAACCTATCCAGTGCTGACAATAACTTATCCAGTATTACCTTCTCCATTATTTTTCCACAACATGAAAGTAGACTTAAGGATCTATATAATTCCGGATTTGTCCTACTCTCCTTTCCCTTAAAGACAGGTTTAATAAGTGCATGTCTCCAATCTTGAGGAAACTCCCCATATTTATATGACCTAGTGAATAATGGATGTAATGGCAGTGTAAGTTCTTGTTTAAGTGTTCTAAGGTCATTGTTATGTATTCCGTCTCCTCCTTGTGCTTTGTTTGGATCCAGTTTGCACAGTTCCTTTTCAATATAATTTAATTTGATTCCAGTATTTGGGGTTACCTGGATGTCACTAGGACAACTCACCACCCCTTTTGTGGAGGAAAACTGTTTTGCATAAGATTTTGCAAATATATCTATAATCTGTTGTGTCTGAGAATAAATTTTAGAATCTGCACATAGTTTATCAATTTGTGTATCTTTACTCCTTCCACATCTTATGTATCTATAAAAAGGTTTCCTGTTATGCTCAATATCTTTATATAAATTTTCTTCAAATTTTTCTTGATCTTGTCTAAAACTATACTTTATCTGTTTGTCCAGCTCATTTATTTCAGTTTTCAAAGTTGTAGTTCGACCTGTCTTCAATTTCTTATATTTTTTTGTCTCTCACCCTAATCAGGTATCTTGTTCTTATGGAAATATACCCCCTGATGTTGCGTGCCTAGATCCTGATGTTAAATATTTTTTTTTGACTTTTTGCACTCAAAACTTTCCACATTCCACCTGCAGTTTTTCCACGGAACACCTCACTCCAGTTAGTTTTATATAGTAACTGTTTTGCTTCCCTGTAATCTGTAATTAACCTTCTGTGCATTGGCTTAGATTTCAGTTTGGCAGAATTATCTAGCAACAAATTAACCTTTATGACCCCATGATCACTGCACATCAATGGTGGTAAAACTTGACTTGAAGTTACAGTAATTTCTTTGGGAACACAAACAATATCTAGTATATATCCCGTCCCCTGGTAGTTTTTTTACAATCTGAAGCATTTGTTGTTCCTGAATATACTCTGCAAATAATTTCTTTACTAACGTTGTTGAATCAATATTATTCCAGTCTGTTTCTGGTAAATTTAAGTCCCCAGCTAATATTTTTCTTCCCTCCTGTGTTTCATGTAAGAAATGTATGAATCCCTCTAGGTCATCTGCACTTGAATTTGGTGGTCTGTACACTCCAACAATTGTTATATGTTCCAGGGTTGTCTGTATTGTCACAGTTACACAGTCTATAGTATTGGTGTTATCATTGAACATGTAATAATCACAAGTCTCATAGCTATCTTTAATCCCCATCATAACACCTCCACCTGATCTTTTTTGTTAGAATGTCTGTTACAGTAAAAACATTTATACCCTGACAGAACTAGTTTCCAGTCATTGCTCTTTAACCATGTTTCACAAACTATAACAACATCAATCTTGTGTGAACGTAGCAAATTTTCTAATAAAAATCTTTATTATTAATTCTCTTAGCATTAACAACCATCAGAGATGCATCAAATGTTACTATCTGTGAACTGTTACATTTTTGACCTGGCAAAAATCCTGGCTAGTGTTTGTCAAATATTGCAAAATATCTGCTGCAAAAATTATCTTCCCTGATCTAGACAAATGCACACCATCCTGTCTGAACACGTGTGCCCAAAAGAAGGCTTGGATGCTCTACACATTTCCAATTTTTAAAACAGGACATTTTTTCCATGTAGGTGTTTATCCAAAAAATCTTTTCATTCACAGTGACCTGACTATCCTTTCTATAGGTGATTTGTGAAAAATACGTCCTAACACCAGTACAAGCTGTACTATCTAGGAGGGCTGACATAATTTGTACCAACATGAATAAAACAGATCCATACTCCTTACATTAAGGCATTCCAAGGCTTGTTTCACATCTTCTATTTTTGCTCCTGGCAAGCATAACACTATTCAATGTTCATTATCATCTCTGCAAATATAAATATTAGTTCCTCTAATAACTGAATCTCCAATTACAAGAATATCTTTGCTGAGCAGCTCTGAAGAATCTTCAGCTTCTAATACAGTCATTTCTGCACTATCAATAATGTTACCAGTAAGAAGTATTCTTTCCAATGAAAATAGTCAATGCATTCATAGTCTTCTCAATAATTACTGTAAAATATTGTAATGCACACAAAAACACCAAATTATAATTTTTCTAAACATTCAGAAACAAATTTTCATATCTTGGAAACTATACAACCTAGATATTCAAGGATTGCTGACAGTGCAGTTGTCAAAGAAACTGCTTAGCTTCCCTAGCTCACACCTCCCTTTTGCTGTTTTAAGCCAGAGCCTAGGCATATTCCTGTCAGTCCAGTGATCTGTGCAGTTTAAAATTGCTAGTGTAAAAATTTCCAATCCTTTTTTAAGGCAGGAATTTCAGTCAGTCAGGACAGGAAGAATTTCTCATTCATGGAGTGTCCCCGTTTGCTAGCAACCAAGAAGGTAAAGCTTAAGCAGTCTACATACTTGTCAATACGAGAGCATGGAATTAATTTAAGCTTCTTTATCTAGTAAGTTTAAATTATATATGGGCCTGTCATACAATAAAGACTGAATTGGCACTCATTTATAAAAAAATAAATAAAACCGGCAAGTTGTAGTAATGACAGTAAAGATGAAAGTTCCGTTTAACATAAGTTGGAGTTCCTGATTAGTTACATTGGATATTGA
>NC_056732.1:1460023315-1460053315 GCF_019279795.1 Protopterus annectens
GACTAAATTTGCAGATGATTGCAAATTAGGAGCGGTCATTGAATCTCACACTGATACAAATGTTCTCCAGGAGGGGCTGACACAGACAAACAACTGGTGTCAGAGCCATGGACTAAAACTAAATGCCAAGAAATGCATAATAGTATCCTTTGGCAAGTCATCCATCCCTGGTAACTATCATATTGACAATACACCCCTTTGAGTTAACCCAGTAGTCAGGGACTTAGGGACACACAGCCTTTGACCATCATGTGTCTAAATTGGAGAGGAAACCGTTCTATATTGCACAATGTATAAGCAAAGGTATGCCATCTAAGTCCAAGGAAGTCATTGTTCCACTGTATTCGGCATTCATTAGACCTGCCATTGAGTGCAATGCCCCTTTTGGTATATACCTAACCAGGCATATCCAACAATTGGACGTCCACAGAGGATCCTCACTTAAAGAATACAGCGTGTAAGTAAAATGTCCTATGCAGACCACCTCAAGGCCCTATCCCTGTATTCTGGCTCCTACAGGCTTTTGTGGGGAGATCTATGCCTGGCATACAGGGCATTGCCAAACTCCACTCTGATGAATTTCCTGCATATCCACAAAACAACAGCACCAAAACTATCCATTCTAAAGACTTAAACCTTGCCTGTAATATAAACAGGTCCTGCTGGAGAGATAGTTATGTATCCCAGAGACTACCACGTCTATGGAACAGGCTCCATATCCATGTGAAGCAGAATTCCTCCCTAACCCAATTCAGGGCAACTTGGACAACTGGATGGGAAATCGTAAATTCATTTCTGGTTTGGCATCTATGTCTCTAATGGACAGGTTAACCAGTAAATGGTTCATCTATCAAACCCCTGCTTACACTTATCAAGGGTATCAGAACTTGTCAGAGATTTGGGATACATGGCTATGTTTAAAAACGCCCCTGTAGTTGTTAGCCTAGTAAACATCTATGAACCTATAAACTAGACAGCTTCTTAAATGCTGACATGCCTCCTAAGAAGACCAGGAAGAAAACCCAAAAAAGAATGTTAAATGTTTCCATGGCAGACCATCAAACTGAAGGTGGCTCTTCAGCACCAAGCAAAGATGTAACAGGTAAAGATTTAACAAAGGAAATTGCAAGCAGGAGCACAGAAACAATAATAAGCAAGACCAAAAATGAGTATCTGAGTGAATTTTTTAGAACCTTTGTCAGAAGTCAGCAGGGGGAAATTGTTTGACTTAATTTTAGAAAAAGGTTTCAGAACATCTAACATGCCTACAGGTATTGTTTCATAAAATCAGACAGGTATTAGGCATAATGGAAGGCCTTCAGGTCAGCTAAACACATCTCAATTCACACTGGTACACACTGGAGAAGGTCCAATAGATAAAAGGCCCCCTTCAGCATTATCCACATTATAAAATTCCACTCGAATCAGATAGTCACTTGTAACCAGGAAGTAGGTTCGGTTGCAATAAAGGCTGTCTTCCCCAATATATAGTTCGTTGAAACACCTCCAATAACTCCACCATAAATATAGTACTTGTAGCAATAATCACCGTCAATGGCTCAAAACGAATAAGTTCTTTTATTGTAACACAGTCAAATATAAAATAGTCCAATATAACACACAGTGAAAGAACGGATTTAGCACTTTTGTCTCCCACCGGAGACCTCTTCAGAATCAATAAATCATGTTCATATCACTACTTTTATATTAAAAACAATCATTATCAACAATTAGTTCCAATTATATAATTAATCAATCAAGTAATAAATGAGTAATAATGAATGAGCAATAGGAGTACTAGGCTGGCTGTACAATTCGTAATGAAGATATTTTTCTTTTATATTATATACAGGAAAGTTACAAAAAGGTACAATACCTTTAAACATACAGGAGTATAATTAATATGAAAAAATAGTATCCTAGACATTTTATTAATACACGCCCAGACGCTGGGTAAAAAACTTTTTGTTATAAAAAACTTTTTGTATAAAATTCCATGAACTATTCCATAAAATATTTTTTACATAACAACCTAAATCAGATATCACTACTTCCCACCCTAAAACAAATATTGTCTACTTAATATTTATCTATTTGATATCATAATGTACTTAATCATGTTGCATATACTTACAAAAAATGTTCATGTTTATATATAAATAAATGTAGATGTAAATATAAATATATATTAAATACTTAAATACATAAATAAATCAATAAATAAACCCCCTTTATAAAAATATCTGTGTTCTTGAATGTATAAAATGTATAAAAATATATATGTGTATATCAAAAGAATATGTATTAAATAATGTATATAAATATAATATAAAATTGTTATATGTAATTTTTATATTGTATATAAATTAATTTATATATATGATACTTTAAATTTCAATAATCTAAAAACCTGGACAATTTCCAAAAATCATAGGAAAAAACTTCTCTTAAAATTAATTGAAATTGAATTTAAAATTTATTTCTTTTTGGATCATCAGATAATATTTTGAGAGCTAGTGTAATGGAGACATGATCATTCAAACCCTTACCATAGCATGCATCCATTTTCAACTGCCAAATCATTTCTCTATATTCTAACATGGTCTCCCAATCACCACCTCTTTCAAAATGTTCCACTTCTTCTAATACCCAAAATTTAAAATTAGTTTGCTGACATGTAAGGGAGTGTCTATAGAGGGCATTATTCTCATCTTTTCTATTGATGTCCCTGATGTGTTCATATATTCTCTTCCTCAAGTGTCTTTCCATTTTTCCTATATAGAATCCCCAGCAATATTTACAAAATGCTATATAAACAACTCCTTTGGTATAACAACTACTATATTTCCTTGCTTTCAAAGTCATACCTAAACTCGGAATCCACAATACTTTCTCATCCGCTATAAAGGGGCATTGTGGACATCTACCACATCTGAAAGTACCCCTTCTATTGGATACAACCCCTCCTATCTCTGAATATTTCTTTTTCTCAAAAATATCCTTCAAGTTCTGATTCCTTCTATAACTATATGTCAGCTTATTTTGAAAGACTGTTATTCTAGTGGGCATTGTCCTAAATACCTCCCATGTATCGTTAATACATTTCTTAAGCCATTTTATACCCTTATAATACGTTAAGGTTAAATATGATATAGTTGTTTTCTTGTTCAAAGTAGTACTACTACCATTATCAACTTTCTTTTTGTTTGTTTCATCCTGCTTGTATAGTAGGGGTGTATAGCTAGTATCCCATTTTTCAATTACATATTCTTTAACTGCTTGGGTTAAGTCTAAAGGATAACCTCTCTGTTGAAACATTTTTTGTACATTATCTACATCCCAAAGGAAATCTTCCCTCTCCGATGTCATCCTCGCTGCCCTGATCATTTGTCCCTTTACTATGTTTTTCTTTAGTAAGCTAGGGTGATCACTATCAAAATGTAAATAAGTGTTAGAATGGTTTTTCTTTCTATAAACATTAGATTTATATTTTTTAGTGTTATAATTTTTTTGTAATTTTATGTCCAGGTAATTTATTTCATGCGTATTAATTTCATGTGTGAACCTTAAAAAAGTAGTACTATTGTTAATATACAAAATTAAATCATCAATTACTGCATCTGGTCCATCCCACAATATAAATATGTCATCTAGGAATCGGTAGTAGCTTTTTATATGTTTAAAAAATTCACATTCAAATAAGTAGTGTTTCTCCCAATATAGCATAACAATGTTCGCATATAAAGGGGCACAGGCTGAACCCATAGCAACATCATGTTTTTGGTGGTAAAAATCCCTCTGAAAAAATATATAATTGTTTTTTAATACTATCTCCATACCCTCCAACACCAATTTAAATTCATCATTTGTTAACAAATTCATATCTAGTACCATTTGTTCAAACCAGTCCATACCCACCAAATGTGGTATGACAGAAAACAAGTCTTGAACGTCAACTGTGATGAATGTACTTTCATCACCATATGGGTCTTTACTAATTTTTTTGTAAGAAATCCCACGAATCAACCAAAATGTGAGGATATTTGATATAATAATTTTTTAACTTGGTGTCCACATGTATAGCAAAAGGTTGAGTTTTTGATCCCTGTGATGAAACAATAGGCCTCATCGGAGGATTAGAAATATTTTTGTGTGTCTTTGGAATACCAAATATAGCTGGAATTACCGGTTTCTTTACCTTCAAAAAATTATACAAATCAATGTCAATAAGGCCTTGCAGTAAATTATCTTCTATAATATAATCAATTTTCCTGTAGGATATATTTATTTCATTCTTAGAAACTGGTGTATAGCTACTATCATTGTTTAATATGTCTAACATTCTATTAGTGTAGTCCCACTGGCCCATAAGGACCACACCCCCCCTTTATCAGGTTTCATCACACAAATTTTATTATTTCCACTAAGTTCGTATAAAAGCTGACTTTCCTCTTCAGTTAAATTACTCCCAAGCTCGTATTTATCTTGTTTATATTCACTCCTAATTCTTCTGATGAGACTATTTTCAAAATGCATAATATCATGTTGTAGAGGGGGAGTATATGTGCTACACCTTTTCAATGCATTGTTCCTAGAGTTATTATTGTCTTCCTTAAACAAATGCTTAAAATTCAACTTCCTGGTAAAGGTTTTAATGTCCAATAGTATATTTTCAATAGTAGTTTTTTTATAGGTACAAATGTAAATCCCTTAATAAATAGTTTAAAATAAACTTCGTTAATAATAACATCAGAATAATTAAAAATATTAAAACCATCAAATTAATAAATAATAGATGTTGATTTGTCATAATCTTTATAAAATTAATTTGTAGGTATATCTACCATAAGATCATCACTACCAATTTGCCCTATCTGTACATTCTCCTCGTGTACCCCTTGCAATAGTAATTCCCTGTAACTTGTGCATATGAGGGTTGTTGGGCCCAGTTCCTCAGTCTCTCTGACCTCCTCGGGCCTTCTTCCTCTAAAGGGGCCCCTTCACCTATAACATTCCTAGAGTCCTCGTAAAAATCCTGCTCATAGGAATGGTTCATATATTGTCCCTTATTGTTACTACTTCTATCGTTTCCAGTATAATTGTCTTGTTTATTTGCCTGATAAAATCTGTGCCCTCCATGTATTCTTTGTTGTGTATACAGATTCTTACTAGTAGAACTATAAGCTATCCCACATTTGTATTCATTCATGTCTCTTTCTAATTTGGACACTTTCCACATTATACTCAACAAATAATTAGTCTGAAACAGCAACAAGTATTAGCACCCCTGGAGACAGTCACATTTTAGCCCATATCCCCAAATCTATTAAAGACAAGATAAAAAGATTAATTGATAAATGTGTTGGATTTAACTGATGTAGACGGCATTCATACAATAAAAGACACAGAAAAAATCAGGAGGCAAAGCTCTCACAGCAGTTTTGGCAGTGTTAGGAAAAGTCAATAACCTAAAAACCATACCAAAAATTTGAGACAACTGGGTAGTAGACTTCTTGTTATATTCAGTATTCCTATTAGAGAATGGCCCACAATTGTCATTAAAACTGGTAGCTTACCTCCTGACCATCAGGGAAACCCACCATGGAAGAAGAGGAATGGGTTGGCAAGTATATGACCAAAAGTTTAGGAAGTCAAACCATTAAATAAAGATATTAGATTGATCAAAAACATCCTTACACATGGTTAAGTGCAGTGTTAGCAAAGGCTCTGCAAATTCACACAAATCCTTCCCAAAGGACTGCAAGCCAGAAAATCCAATGGGGCTTATAATAGCGGGCACTACTTTTGGTTAAAGTGTTGGTTTGCTCAGATCTGTTCACAATGCAATACGCCACACCCAACTTTCAACTGCTGGAAAAAAGTAAGTCAAGTGAACTCTACAAACTTAATTTCCACACTCGAACAGCCAGCAAATCAGCCCTTTTTTGCTCGATGGAGAAGTTCCTTTTGAAGTTTTAGAAATTCTAGCCAGACATGAGAATCTCACATTAACATACTCACCCATTAAAGTGGCAGCTCTGAACCTGACTCTAACTGATTACCCTTACCACCTGACAGCTGACACATTAATTCATGGTTTCACTGTAGGTTTTTCATTAAAGTCCACTTCTTTTAACAACAAGTTAATAAAAAAAATCTAAGATCTACCACAGGAAAAGACAACAGAATTGAAGAGGTTATGAGTGAAGAAACTCAATCATGCAGGGTCATTGGCTCATACCTCAAGTCGCCTTGGAAACAATTCATGATGCCCGCCCATTGGTTTAATCCCCAAAAAAACTACAAGAGAATTTGGATTAATGCACCATCTTTCACTCCCCTCAGGGTTTTCAGTCAACAACTTTATTGCTAAAAATACTCAAATTTAGACAAGGCAGCAAGGATAATTAGAACATTTAGGGACCATCGGCTAGCAAAGCTAGATATAAAAGCAGTATTCAGGCTGTTACCCATCAGGAGAGAAGACTGGCCCAGACTAGGTCTCTCTCAAAAAGTTTGCGTATATTTTGATACAGCAATGCCAATGGACTTCTCTCTGTTGAAAAGCTTTAGCTCAGCTGTACAATGGTGTTGGGGAATGCAGAGTTTCCAATGCAGGAGCGATACATTACCTTGATGATTTCTTGATCATCGTTAAAGGGAAGGGGGCCACTGTGACAGTCATGAACATTTTCATGTCTTTATGCAATGAGTTAAGCATCCAATTATTATTAGACAAAACAGCTGGCCCATCTCAAAGTTTGACCTTCCTAGGGATAGAAACTGACATTCCCAAAAGAGCCTTCAGGCTGCCACAGGAAAAAAAATCACAAAGTTAAAGGTTAAACTGGAAACATTTTTAGTTAGCAAAACATCTAGAACTAGCCAAGTCATGCCTATTTTAGGCTCCCTTAATTTTGTATGCAGAGCATTCCAGCCAGGCAGGGCAATTAAAAGAAATTCGGAAATTCGGCTAACCTTGTAAAAAGGAGGAAGAAAAAAAAACATCGTTTAGTACGCACTCACAAGAAAACCAAAGATGATGCAAGGCTTTGAAAAATGTTCTTGCAGTAATTCAATGGAGTCTTTGTGTGGCGAAGTAATTAAATAACTTCTGATGCTCTACAGTTTTACATAGATGCTGTGGTGGGCATTGGCATGGTGGGTTTCTTTGGAGGAGAGTGGCTTGCAGCACACTGGCCAGAAAAATGGTCTAGCTCAGTATTTAAAGACATACCATTCTTACAGCTATTGCCTATTTTGGTAGCAGTGCATGTGTGGAGAGATGAATTGTCAAATAAAATAATCATTTTTTAATTCAGACAACCAAACAGTAGTACACATCTTAATGATTAGGACCTCTTGATCTCCTAAAGTGCAATCAGTGCTCAGGCAATTGGTACTATCCTGCTTGAAGGACAGTCTTTCATTTTGTAGCAAACATGTACCAGTTTGTGATAACTCAATAGCGGACAGTTTATCACATATGTAGTTTCACATGTTTCATTCTCTTGCTTCAGAAGCCTGCCAGCCCCCTAGCCCAAAACCTCACTTCCTGTGGGTCATTGGAGAAGAATAATGCTGCTCAATGATGACTTGGGCTAGGCTTATATAGGCTCCAGGGCCGTTAGCCTAGTACACACCTATGAACCATCTTATCAAACGCATGGGTCCACAAATCCAGAAGAGCTTACCGAGCAGCCCTGAAGAAATTCTTAAGTTTCTGTTTGGCTCAACCCAGGGCAGGTTGGAGTTTGGACTGGTCCACACAATTAATCTTTCATTTTATTTTGCACTGGTGTTACTTAGGAGACTCTCCAGCATTCCTTAAGCTTCAAATTGCTGCTCTAACTTGGTTAGCTTGTGGCTTAAATTTAATATTATTCTCCAGCCAGTGGACAGTACATCAATTAATCAAAGGATGGAGTCATTTGAAAGCCTTTTTAAGAGACTCTAGAAATCTTTTGGGTGAGCAGCTACAGCCAATCCTAATTAAAAAGGTGAAAAACTCAGTTCAAGTGTTCTGTTTATTAGTGTTTTGGGCTACATTTGTCACTTGAATGTACAGGAAGCTTTTAGATCTTTTGATCTAATACAGTCAGCCCATTGGAAAGATGTCATGATTTCTCAAGATCAAGTGGTCATTTGGCAAATGAAATCCAAAAATAGATCAAACAGGCAAAGGCCAGGTGAGTTTTTATTTTTATAAGGAAAACGTGTTAGTGACATGTCTAGTTCATTGGGCATTGGCATTCAGTAAACCCAATTACAAACATGAGTCCAGCAATCTTATTTTCCAACACCCAAAATGGTACATTTCTTTGGAGCCAATAACATGATCATGACACCCTTGAGTACTGAAGGTATATCAACACACAGCTTCTCCTCCCACAAGTTAAGAATTGGGACAGGTACTCATCTTGCCAAGGAAGGGAAATCTATTGATATCCTAAACAAGTTATAGATAGAAATCAAACACATTTTTGAATTACATTAAATAAGATTCACTTTCTTGACATTGCATGTTTACCAGTCATATAGGTCTTGGGACACCCTTTCATACACAGAGTAGCAATCTGATCTTGTGTCAGAAATAATTAATTAAACTTTGTTTTCAACCCATCCATTTGCGCCATTAAGGGGAATGTCATCCCAGGTCTCTTATGGTTTCAGCTCCTCCCTCTTTTTTAAAGATTGGTAAGCTAAGTCAAGCCACTGAACTTACTAATTATGCATTTAGGAGGCAACAATCTTTCAGTAATACTCAAATGTACCTCGCTTAGCAGAATGTTGATTGATTTGGGTATTTTACAGCAGACCTTTGCTGACATGAACATAGTCTGGTCAACCATTTTGCCAAGGTTACATTGAGCAGGAGCCCAGAACCTGGCTGCTCTAAAAATTAGTTGTAGGTTTCTGAATCACAGAATGACCAGAGCTACTGCTTTACAGACATTTTCAGTTATAGATCACCCTGATTTAAACCTCCCAAGTCCTGACTTTTATAATGAAGATGGTGTTCAGTGAACAAGCTTGGCTGGGACTTATTCCACTTACATTCGGCCATGTTTATACAAGATAATTATATTTTATGCAAAACATAGATCAGTTATTCATCGATAAAAACAAGGAAAGGATGGGGGGGCAGCATGCAGGCATGCTGGTGAGTGCAGGCTAGGAAGGTCTTGTATAATTTGCCCCCCTGTCATACCACTCTCCTTTCTGAATTATTCTGAAAGTTGGTATACTAAAGATTTAGGCAGTGAAGAAGGCAGGATCAGTTTGGGACAGGAGTCACTGGCTACGCCCCTGGTCATTACTTGAATGGCCGGAACAAGCAAGGGTTACGCCAACTAGTTGCATTTGGTTTAATTGACTGATTTATTTGGTCTGTGATTTTAAATGCCATGTTGAAATGTACAGTGAGAATGCAACATGCTTTGATTAATACAGTAATGCATATTTCCTTGTTGACTGTTCAATAAATTGGTCTCAATGGCATTTAACTGGTCTCCAGTCTGGTTATTTGCTTGGTGGTTAGAACTTCTTGCTAATGAGATATAAGCTTTTACATGACAACAAGAGACTCCTCTGTAAATCCATGTTTATTGGGATATTTACATAAATATGTAAACATATATTTAATAATATAGATTTCTTCAACAACATCTATGGTGTCACCTAATGTCATGCAACAGTTTGTCACTTGTTTTTTTTTTTTGTGCCGTATTAAGTACATATGGAGATATTAAACAGATATCTAAAAAGAATCACTCCCCACCAGGTAAACGCTCCTTGTGCCAAACAGAATCCGAGTAAAGCTAACCACATCAAAGGCACAGTAGCGATGCAAGGCAGGCAATATATAGAGGATCCAATGCTCATAAAAAATGTGAAGTCCACTTAAAACAAAGTTAAAACAGCAATTTATTGTAGCACAAAACAAACTTGGTAAGCGCTTTCACCTAAATAGGTTTCTTCAGACCTTACAAAACAGTCTTCTACACTCTTAATATACCAAAGTATACAAAAAGTGCGCCAAAAAATCAATCAACATTTAAAGGCACATCACAATACATGAAATGCTGAAACCACAATAGATCTAAATCAGCCTACAATAACAGACAAAAATAACATACAATATGTACGTGAAAATATAATACATATAAAATCTGTATAAACGTACGTACTAAAAATATATATACATATATAAAAAAAAAATATATATATATATAAAAAACATGTTCAACATAATAAAATGTGCTCATTTTAGTTTCCTGGATCTCAAGAAGGGTCTTAAAGGTACCTTCTCATTGAGTCCAGGGAACACATCAGCCCTAAGCCTAACAATCCACCTAGACTCTGCACTTTCCGTTCTACCCCTCACATCACCCCCCCCCAAAACTATAATGCATAACATCTAGCACTTTAAAACAAAACACATGTGTGAGATCAATGGACAAAACATGTTTAGATAAGGCATTTACAGTGGAGTGAACCCTAATCTGGTAAAAGTGTTCCCTAATCCTGTCCTTCAGCCTCCTGTCCGTCTTACCCACATAAAATGCATCGCAGGCATTACAGGAGGCTAAGTAGACCACATGAGAAGAATTACAATCAGCAAACACTCTGACCTTATAGCTATTACCATACATAGGATGATGGAAACTAACATCTGTATCAATATGGGAGGAATGACTACAATGGCCACATGGTACAGTACCAACCTTCTCATCAGTGTTGGAACCCAACTTAGGATAACACAATATACTCTTCAAATTCAGTCTATTCTTATAAACAAAATATGGAGTGGGACCCACAACATCTCTTACATCCGGGTCAGTCCGGGTCAATCGTTAACACACCCCTGTGTGACCTAATCACATCCTTCAAACTCCCCACATCCTTCATATAATAAAGTGGTACTCTAAAAATACCATCTCTCTCCCTCCTACTAACTATATTACTCTGAACTCAATGAGAAGGTACCTTTCAGACCCTTCTTGAGATCCAGGAAACTAAAATGAGCACATTTTATTATGATGAACATGTTATATATATATATATATATATATATATATATATATATATATATATATATAGATATATATATATATATATATATATATATATATATATATATTTTTTTTTTAGTACATACTTTTATACAGATTTTATATGTATTATATTTTTACGTACATTTGTTTGTGTCTTTCGGCTTTTCCCGGTTAGGGGTCACCAGAGCGGAACTCCGGTCCGCTAATGATTGGTTACCAGCCCTGACGCACAACCTTCAACGAAGGTACACCCATTCACGCATGTCTCCACGCAAAATACGCTTTAGCTAAGAATCGAACCGAACAACGTCTTACTGTGAGGCGACAAGGCTACTGCAGCACCACCACCGCGGATGTTATTTTTGTCTGTTATTGAAGGCTGGTTTAGATCTATTGTGGTTTTAGCATTTCATGTATTGTGATGTGCCTTTAAATGTTGATTGATTGTTTGGCGCACTTTTTGTATACTTTGGTATACTTTGGTATATTAAGAATGTAGAAGACTGTTTTGTAAGGTCTGAAGAAGCCTATTTAGGTGGAAGCGCTTACGAAGTTCGTTTTGTGCTACAATCAATTGCTGTTTTAACTTTGTTTTAAGTGGACTTCACGTTTTTTGTGAGCATTGGATGCTTTATACATTACTGTGCCTTTGATGTGGTTAGCTTTATATGGAGATATTGCTTAGTTTCATATTTACTGACAAACAAACTAGCTATGTTTCCAGTATAATTTGATATTAAGCCAGCATTTTCATTCAACTACCCTGTCCCCCACATGGGTGTTTCACACCAATCTCAATAAATCATATGAAAATATGAACATAAATATGAAAATATGAATAATAAGTGGCAAACAAAGATTAATTTCTCTGCTGCAAGGCATCTTAGACTAACAATCTTAATGTCATTTTTTTAATAACTCCTTGCCTTTTCTAATATTGCCTGTTATTAGCTGGTAAGTCACTTAGTGAAAGAAGCCAGACACAAAAAAGTTCTGGATGCATAACGGGTTTTGGGTGTGAAATGAAGGTATACAAAAAAGGCATTATAGGCTTGAGTGAGTTAAAAAATCAAGCCGGCTGATCCATGTCTCATCAATCTGCAGTGCCTTAAAATCACTCAGACAGTATTACTAGAGTGAAAACAAGGATTGTTCAATACTTTGGTGCACATTTTAGGGGGGTTTATCATTTACCAATATTCAGCTACCATGGAGTTGATATATTTAATTTCAGAGACATGGTGAGAGCAGAACTACTAAAAATGTTTTCAGTTTGTGTAATTGCAACAAATGGCACATATGTATTCACATATTCATGATTGCTAAGGAGCTTTCCAGATAGTAATATTCCAGTGTCTCATGCTGGAAGCAGGTAAAAGAAAAGCTTTAATGAGAACTGTTTCAAACATCATCATACGGGAAAATTATTACAGTATCATAGCTGTTGAAAAAATGGACGTCGTCATCAGTCTCCCTTTTCCCCATTTTCTACACGTGGTCAGGGTGTTGTGCCCACTGCTGCCACCTCTTTCAATTCAGTGCTACCCTCCTACTTTCTTCAGCAGTCATGCCTGGCTATTACAAGTCTTCTCTCATGCAGTTCATCTATCTCTTTGCGGAGCATCCTTATTTCCTCTCGCCTTCTTCCTCTCCCTCCCAAATCTTCTTCATCAAGCCATCTTCTGCTTTCCTGTACATGTGCTCAGACCACCATGATGCTTTCTCTTTGGCCTTTTCTTCAGTTTTAGCTACTTTGACTTCTCCTGTAATGACATAATTTCTTTATCTGTCCTAGGCTATGTATCTGACCACTTGTCTGAGGCACTTCATCTCCATCACCTCTTCCTTCTTCAGCTGCTCTGACTCCACTGCCCAATTTTCTGTATCATACAAAAGTACTGGTCACACCACTGTTTTGTACAACTTACTTTTTAGCATCTTTGGCAGTCTTCTGTCACATAGTACCCTGACACTCTGTGCCCTTTACCTGCAGCCCCTCTGGGTCTAGCTTTGACCACTTCATTTAGACTGCCCTTCCCCAACCACTCCTTCCAGATACTTGACGCTGTTAACACGTTCCACTATTTTCCCTTCTCATTTCTCAACCTCTGATTACCCCATTTGCTCCATAGCAACTATTTTGCCTGTACTCAGTTTCATCTCACATGCCTCCAGTTTTGCATTTCATTCCCCTATCTATTGCTGAAGTTCCTGTTCAGAGTCTGCTTGTAATGCCACATTGTCTGTATACAGCAGCTTTATTGATCTGTTCCATCAAACCTGTTTGCTAATGTGGCTCCTTACCACTGTTAACAGCAGTGGGCTCACATCTGAACCCTGATGCACACCCACTCCTACTCAAACTGCAAAGCCCTCTGAGAGTCTGAATATTGTTCATACTTATGTCACTGGGTACTTGTACATAGCTTGCATTGATTTTACCAATGTTTCCAAGACTTTGAACTAGCACAGGTCTGCCCAAATCATCTTTCTTCAGATCCTATCATATGGTTTTGTCAAGTCTAGGAATGCCCATTTAGACTCTTTCCTCATCTCCAGCTTCTTCTCCACTATCTGTCTCACTTGAAATATTGGGTCAGTTGTGCTGCATCTTGATCTGAACCCAAAATACTTCCCTCTCAACTTACTTTCTACTTCTCTGCATATTAATTTATCTGTCACTTTATATAGCACTTTCATGAAGTGTGACTACAGTTAGATAATCTGTACTGCCAAAAGTTGGGAATGTCTTCTTGGTTCTTGTACACTATAATGCTTATTCTCCATCCATTTGTAATATACCTTTTATTCCATATTCCTAAAAGTACCCTCAGGAGCCATTTCTCCCTTAACTCATCCAATATCTGCATCATATCAGTTGTGCCCTCATCTGGGCCTGCTGCTTACAGCTTTTTTCACTTCTTCCCAGGTGGGCTGTTCTTCCTCTTTTATTGTAGGCTGTGTATGGAGTAGTGCAGCTTATGTTGTTTTTTTGGCATTCAAAAGCAGCTGGAAGTACTCCTTACATCTGGCTTTGATCTCCTGTGATCTGGCGGACAGTTTCCTTCTGGCATCCCTTATGAATGGTATCTACGGATATCTTTTTTTATCTTTCTGTCATTGTCTTGCAATTTGATATAGTTTCTTTGTGTCATATGCAGAGTCACATTCCATAATCTGGTAGAGTGAATCTAGTGCCTTGCTCTTTGTTATTAAGACAGCTCTGTTATCTTTTTGTTAGCCAACCAGTACGCTTTCTTAACATAGCCCATCTTCTCTATCTCTCACTTTTTCCTTCTATCTTTTGGTAACTTCCTGGAATCATCCATTCCACAGTTGATTTCCTTATGTACCTCATTTCCATGCCAGGCTTGGCTGCATATCTCTTTTAGAGTTTTCACATGTGCTGTTCTAATATACTGCCTCTTTTCAACTCCACCAATTTCCTCTTCCTCCTGAGGCAGTAGAGGCTTGAGTATTTCCTTGAACTGCTGTGCTTTCATTCTAGTGAACTTCCAGTTCTTCAGCCTAGTTTCTGCTGAATTTATGGATATTTGTAACCATTAGTGGTTTATCCCATGGGCTGACTGTACCACTATGGATGACTATGAAATCTTTGTTTCTACCCCAGTGCTCTCTCTTTACTTGGCGAAAGTCTGCCTGCATTGTGTGTTGGTCACTTTTGTATGTGATATTGTGACTGTTCCTCTCTTGCTGAACCATGTGTTGGCCACCATCAAGCTATTTGTCAAACAGAAGTCTAAAATGGTCTC
Source organism: Protopterus annectens (assembly GCF_019279795.1). Taxonomy (NCBI): domain Eukaryota; kingdom Metazoa; phylum Chordata; order Ceratodontiformes; family Protopteridae; genus Protopterus; species Protopterus annectens. The sequence goes on from NC_056732.1 coordinate 1,460,038,146, forward strand.
TCTTTCTTTATTCCTACTGCTTCTCTTATGTGGATCCAGGCAGTCCATATATCCTATTCTGTCTATTCTGTCTGTCCCAATATGAGCACTCAGATCCCCCATTTTCAATAAAACCTCATGTTGTCCTGCTTTATTTAGTAGGTCTTGCAAGTGCTGCCTGAATGCACTCTTTTCCTCACCATCCCAACCCTTCTGCCCTGGGGGCATAGACTGAGAATATGAATACTGACCTATCTTTTCATTAGAATATGACCGACATATCATTAATTCTGATCACATCACTCACTGGTTTCAGCAGACTTTCCCTCACCACAGTTCCCACCCCATTTTCAGTCTGTCCTCCTCCTGAGTAGATGACTCTGGATCCCAAGCTAAGTGGCTTCGATACCCAGCCCTTCTACCTTCCCTTTTGGATACACAGGATGCCCTGTCTAATCCTTACCATCGTGTTATCCACATTTAATTTGCATCCTGTTAGTAAACCTATATTTAGAGTAGCAATCTATTATTCATCCTTGGCAATTTGATTTCTATGTCTAACTTTCTCTCAACAGAGCTGTCCCAGGTAACCCAAGATAGGCAAATGGACTCTGGCCAGCCAATATTGGCACAGGACTGATGGATTTTAAGGCAGGCATGCATGCACTGGTCAACAGAGGCACATAGATCCCTCTCACCACTAGCAAGGGTAAGTGCTGCAAGCCATTTCTTCCACCCACTTTTCATCTCCAATTGCCCATTCCCATTTTTGGCGACTTTAGTCAATATGACCAAATCACCTAGAGTCAATTTTACACCATTGAGTGGCTAGCCATAACAGAGCATACAATGTAGGTTTTCCTATATAGATGGTATTTCACACCACAGTTTATACCTAAAGTGGTTGGCTTAGACAACTCTCCCCTCACCTACAGTCCATGCAATCTTTGTTTAATTTTTGGGTGAGTTTGATGTAGAGACACCCTGCATGTTTTTGGGAAGAATCTCACAGAGACACAGGGAGGTAGGTGAACAGGCAAATTCTATACAGTTACTTTTGAAATACAGCAGAAGTTAATTCTGTGAAAATCCACATGACAGGTCCTCCCACTGTGAAAGCACTGTCTGGCACTATTAAAAAGCGTGAAACAAAGTCTCTGGAATAAAAACTAGCTATGATGCACTCAGAGACTTCTACAAGTGGAATACTTGAAGAATACATAAAGACAAATTATAGTAAAGTGGACGAAATTGAAGACACCTTAAACAATCATCCTGATTAACTGATGGTGGGTCACACAGCAGAAGCAGAACTAAAGGCAACATGCTGCAGCATGAAATTAAAATTAAACAAGATTGGTAGAGCTGGAAGATCATTCTGTGGTACCAGTGGAAACATTATTAGAAATATGATGGATTTTTTCTCGACCGTTGGCAGCGTTGAAAACTATATTTGAGCTGTGTTTAATTTAGAGCATGTCTGCTTTCTGTGGGCTGAGAATGTAAAACCCTTCTGAGTTTGAATTAAAAAAAAGAAGACAGTAGATAAATGAAGAAAAATGCAGAAAAGTTGTATTTGAAATGTAAGATGTAACTCAGTTTCATAGGAAGGACTTTTGCTTGTACATAATTTATACAAAAGTCACACAAGGGTTTGAAGAGTGAAAAAGAAGGGCTACAAAAATGTAATCACAATGTATGTCAAAGGGACAGCTAGTCAGAACTTGAAAAGGAAGCAGTTATTAATATGAAAACAGTTACTATACAATGATGGGTCAATGTTATTCAAAAACAAGCACGCTAATTGGACAAACAAACTAGCATGCCCGTTGTAAATCGAGCATATACCAATAGAAAAAAGTCCAGTTGCTAAAGTACCATTGAGTGGCTAGACTTTCTTTCTGTTCATGCATTGCTACAGAGGCATACCTCTCAACTGTCCAGAGTTTTACAAAATGTCCAGATTTTTGCCTCATATTTTCAGTCTGTTTCTCATAAAATTTGTGGTTTTCTGACAAATCACTGATGAGTGAAGTCACTAAATAATGACATGCATTTCAATTTCAGACTTTGTATCATTCAGACAATACATGCTAACACAAATCTTGTTATTTTAGCAGGTTTCTAAATTTATGAGAGCAACATTTACAATCTGTGCTTTAGACAATGCACACTAACACAAATCTGATTATTCTAGCAGCTTTCTAAGTTTATAACAGCAACATTTACAATCTGTTCCTGTTTTGGGGCCTTTGTCCATCATTATTTACGGCTTTCTCCACATTTCTTAAACTAAGAAGTTGAGTGGTATGCATGGAAGGTAGACCAAATACAAAATAAAATCTAACACGTTCTGCAGTACTAAAGAAACATACTTGATTTTCCTTGTATTTGTCTGCTGTCTCGGCAGACTCTTGTACCTCTGAGCTTTACAATTTTTATAGTAAAAAAAAAGCAAGGGAGATTCTTATCTCCATTGCTTCTATTGAAGAGCACTGATATATTATGCAATTGTGGGAATATAAGTCCCATACACATGCGCAGTACATCAACAAACACAGAAGAATGAGAAACAATGAAGAGGAAAACTACAGAGCTGCTATACAAAGACATTATTTAAGAATGGTAAGCAATTTCTTTCTTAATGTCACTGTATAATCACAGTAACTGACTCATGGGTGTAGGTATATAAGGATTTACTAATGATTGGCTTTGTTTAATTGGAGGGCAAAGCCCTCGTGATCAAACCATGCCAACTTTGGGTAAATCCTCATATGCCTACACCCATTTATTAGTTATTACTTAAATAGATGTTTGCTAGACTTTCTTTTATTATTTTGCATAGGAAAGGAAATGTAATCTGATATAAAGCCAACTTCATGCTACTCAAGTTAGAAGTTACAAACTTCATGACACCCATGCAGACTGCTGAGTCCTACACTAAGGCACTGTACGAGCACATCCACTCATGCATGAATCGTGCCATCCCAAATAGAACCACGATGCTCTCCTCCAAAAATAGGAAGCCAATCTGGTGGTGCCCTGCCATAAACAAACTTTACATCAAAAGGAAGAAACTGTTGCAGAAAAGAGGAAAATCCCAGGATGCAAAAAACTCCCTTACCAGCCTCAGTAAGAAGCTGAGATCCCTCATAAAATCCTCTAAAGCTAGTTACGAAAATAAAATTGCCAAAGATTCCAAAGACAACCCCAAGGCATTCTATAACTATGTCAAGAATCTAAATGGCAATGCTCAGATCTGCTCTGAGCCACAACAGAATGGCATTAAATATACTGATCCCAGGGATATTGCCAATATCCTGGCAGATCAATTCAGTGCCAACTTCACCCCCCTCTCACCCCCTAAATGGCCCATCTCAATACTGGAAGATTGCCATATTCCAGTAATAACAGCCACACAGGTAAAAAATGCACACTCCAAAGCTAAGAATACAGCATCTATGGGACCAGATGACATCCCGGGCTGTGTACTACATGAACTACAAAATGAACTGGCACCTCACCTAAGTGTCATGTTTAAGCATACACTCTCCTCAGGCTTTGTGCCCACTGAATGGCGCACAGCTACAGTTATCCCACGCCACAAGGGGGATTCACCTTGGATCCCGGGAACTACCGCCCCATCAGTCTGACGAGCCTGATCTGCAAGTCCATGGAACGTATTATCATGGAACTTATAAACAAAGACATTGGCAACCTTAAAACACAGGACCCCCACTCAGTTTGGGTTCGTGAAGGGCCGATCTTGTTTCCTGAACCTGACTGACTTCTTTGAATCAGTCTCCAGAGCTGTGGATGAGGGTAAGGCAGTTCACACAGCCTACCTGGACCTCGCCAAGGCCTTTGACATCATCCCCCACTCTGGAATCATAGATAAACTTACTAAGCTGGGCATTAATCCCTATGTCACTCAATGGGTTGCCAACTGGCTTACTGATAGAACCCACACTGTAAAAGTAGCTGACTCCAAATCCAGCTCCAGACAAGTGACAAGTGGAATACCTCAGGGTTCTGTCCTGGGACCTCTCTTGTTTGGCATCTACTTCTCTGAAGTACAGGCCAACACTAATGGACTCTGGCTAACAAAGTTTGCAGATGACTGCAAACTGGGAGCCATTATTGAATCCCCAAATGATGTGGATACTCTACAAAAGGGCCTTACAGAAACAGATGCTTGGTGCCAGAACCATGGGCTCAAGCTCAGTGCCAAGAAATGTATAGTTATCCCCTTTGGGAAAAAACATGTACCCATGAATTACCACATAGGTGGCAGTACACTAAACACCAAAAGTATGATAAGAGACTTAGGGACACAGGTGGACAGTGGTCTCCACAACAGTCCACAACAGTCAGGAAATCCTTCTATGTGGCACATCTCATCATTAAGGGCTTTTCATCCAGAAAAAAGAAGGTCATTGTCCCACTGTACTCATCTCTCATTAGACCCATTATAGAATACAATGCCCCATTTGGTATGTACTTCTCAAGACATCTGCAACAACTGGAAAGGCCTCAGAAATACCTCACTAAAAGAATCACAAGCCTAAAGCAGATGCCCTATGCTGACTGCCTTAAAAAAATTCCAGCTATACTCTGTCGCATATCGTCTACTCTGAGGCGATCTCTGCTTAACATACAAGGCCATGTCAAACCCAGAGCTGTTGGACATGCTACACTTAAATAAATCCCAATCCCTCAGAGCCACACACTCCAGGGATCTAAACCTTGTCATCACAATGAACAAAACATGCTGGAGGGATAGGTTCCTGACCCAGAGACTCCCCAGGCTCTGGAATAGACTACCCATACATGTCAAGCAGATCGCCTCTTTGGCCCTCTTCAAAAGGAACCTTGATGATTGGATGGGAGAAAGAAAATTCACCCCGGGGATCACGTCAGTTGCCCTGCTAAACAGGGATCCAGGAAAGTAAATAGTGTGGGAAGAAATAGCCAGGGAATTGTTATGGCTAGGCTTGTATAGGCCATAGGGCTGATAGCCTAGTACCAACCTATGAACCTATGAACGTATATTAAAATGATTTCTTGTGTGAATTTTGAATGTATTTCTTTCTTGAAGGGTCAGATATGTGGTGAGACAAGGCTCTTTGCTCAAGAAACACAAATCAAAGGAGTTCAAGTTTTTGCTATCCAGCCTATGAGGATAGGAGGTATTGCCAGCCATGCCAGGAAAAGTTGGGGAGTGGATGTGTAGCATATTCCAGCATAAGCTAGGTGGAGTTTTGTAAAGAATTATATGTCATTTGTGTATCAAACTGATTTGTACAGATGCTTGTGTTTAAAGGTGTATTTGCAAAGTTGCTTGTGTTAAAATGTATCAACAGTGTGCCCTGCTGGAAAGAAAATAAAAGTACATGTATTATTGTAACTGAGTTAAATGTATATGTTTTGACAGAGGATACTGGAAGAGAAGAAGTTAGTCTCAAACTTCAAAAATAGTAAGAAAATTAAACTTCTGGGTCTAGGCCATAAAGATGTTATCTCACAGTTTTGAATGAAGCCAGAAACCTAATGTCTGTAAGAAGTATGGTTTACTAGCTCCTGTAGAAAGAAGGGAAGTGTTTTATGGTTCTATGACTAACAGCAGCTGCACCAGATCTGAGCAATGCTCTTGTGTGTGTTTTATTGACATGTAGATGTTAAAATGCAGGCAGTTTCTACTAGTCGGGGATAGTGTGGGAAACAGAGTCAGATGACCAGATGTGCGTGATGTCATTCTGTAAGCAAGAAATAATATTTAGATATTAGTAGGAGATTGCTCTCAGTATTCCATATTCCATCTTGGATCTGACAAGAAAGACCACTCACTCACATATTGGTGGGCAGTGGTGTGGATATTGAAGTGTTCTAGCCTGCAAGCAGTTGTCACTAAAGGTGTGCATTCTCTCAGCAGCCACATGGTTGATATTCAGAGTTTCATATCAAAACAGTTTTTTATTTATTTTTTGTTAGCTTAGTTTAGTCAGGGAAAGCAGGCAAAGATGTCAGCAGAGTATTATTACAAGCTGTCAAAGAACCAGTTGGCCAAGGTATGTGAAACCAAAGGATTGGTGTATGGCAACCTGACTAAAGATGAAATGATTGTAGCCTTAGTTGCATCTCAGACCAGTAACCAGGAGAACAACCAGTTTAGTGATGGGGATTTTGCAGCCCTCAGAAACAGGGCAGTTCACATTTACCTCAGAGGACTTAAAAATGCATCTGGATTTAAAAAGACTTGAACTGGAGGCCAAATGTATGGAATAAGAATGAGCAGAGAGACTGTGGCAGGCAAAACAGATGAATTAGAATCAGTAGAGAGACTGTGGCATTTGGAGGCTGAAGGAAAGGAGACGCAGTGCTAACATGAGAAGGAGAGGCTGACTCTTTGTCAGGGTCATGGAGGTAATGGTGAAGGGAATAGCTGAACTCCCAAAGGAATAAAGGTCAGTACATTTCTTCCACAATTTACAAAGGGTGATAATTTTGATAGTTTTTGTTCATATATTTAAAAAAGTATGTAAACAGTATAATGTTGACCAAGGGCTATGGGTATGGTTCCTGACCCCCTTACTCTATGGTAAAGCTGTAACTGCTATTTCTAAATTGTCTGATATTGGTTGCTTAAACTATGAAAAAGTAAGGACGTTTACTTAAATGTTTTAAGTTAACACCTAAAGCTTACAGAACAGTTTCATGAGCATAGACGCAAGGCAGATGAAAGTGTGTGTGACTATATTGCTGACTTAAGCACTTATTTTCATAGGTGGGTGAGTGTGTGTCAGATCACCACTTTTACAGGGCTGGCAGACCTTTTGGGGAGGCAACAATCCCTTAGCACTTTGCCTGAGGACATGAGAATCTGGTTGGCAGACTGAAAATGTAACCCTGTAGATGAGCTGGGGAAGAAAGGGGATCTCTACTTAGCAAACAGGGCATCACTGCACAGGATGGGGATACAAAGTGTTGCACATGGATATAAGGAAACCCATGGTAGGCAGCCTAAACCACCCCAACAGAGTCCACCGTTAACAAGGGAAGCCACTAGTTCAGGTACACGGCCAGGATCAAGGCTTAAATGTTTTAAATGTAACCATTGGGGCCATGTATCATATAGATGTCCACCAAGGGAAGGTGGGGAACAAAAGATCGGGGAGCCAGCAAGTGGGAATAACAGTATGCTAGTGGTATGTTGTCTGGAGACAACAGGGATACCAAACTATCACAAGAGGTTACATAATATTTTAGTGGAGGGAAAACAGGCTACTGCTCAGAGAGACACAGCCTCTGATATAACCATTGTGAAGCCTGTAGTGGTTAAAGAGAAGCAGTGCTTGCTTGGGTAGTCCACTCCAGTCAGAACTTTAGGAGTGACCCCATTCCAAATGCCTTTGGCCAGTGTTCACCTTGAATGTGAGGGTGGAAAAGGAAACACCAAGCAGGTGTGTTTGAGGACTTGTCTGCAGATGTCCTGATAGGGAATGATTTTGATAATGCAGTACCTTGTGTACTTGTGGTTACATGCAGTCAGGCTTGGAGACAGGCATGTGGGTCCGGTAGCCTTGGAAGACCCAGACAGACACCACACCTGAAGGCAGGGCTGGTGGTGTGGCTACTTCAGGGAGGGAGCTACCATGTAGCAGTGAATCTGAAGGTGAGCCACAGCTGCTGGTAGGTATTAATGCTCTCTTGGACAGAGTGACTGCAAGGGCAGAGGTGAGTGGTAGTACCAAGGATGACAGTAAGGAACCATTGCCAGAGGATATCAGACTTCCTTGGAAGGGGAGCTGGGAAGAGTCACAAAAGTAGAGCTGAGGCAGGCTCAGCTCTCAGACCCTATTCTAAGAGGCTTGAGAGAGGTAGCTAGGGAGGCAACTGATTCTCATGGAAAAGGGGAGTCTATATACTGGAACAAAGGATTACTGTTCAGAGAGTGGACCCCTGAGGGAGAGCTAGAGGGTGAGGTAATAGAACATTGGTAGTGCCTAGAGCCTACCACATGGCACTTCTTGCAATAGCCAGTAACATTCCTTTTGCAGGTCATATGGGCATAAAGCATACCAAGAGATATATTATGCAGAGATTTTATTGGCCTGGAACTGCAAGGGATCTAAAAGGGTACTGCAGGACCTGTGAGCAGTTCCAAAAATTAGGCAAGGCAGGAGACATTGTCAAAGCTACTGTGATGCCTTTTCCTGTGATTGAAGAGCCATTTCAGATGGTAGCTATGGGTATTGTGGGGCCTCTGAGTACCCCAAGTTCCACAGGGAAGAATTATATCCTAGTGGTAGTTGATTATGCTACCAGATACCCTGAGGCAGTGGCTCTATCCTCCATTGAGGCAGAGAAGGTGGCAAATGCTTTGCTAGAGATTTTCAGCATGGTAGGTTCCCAAGAGATATGCTCCCTGACAGAGGTGTCAGTTTCATTTCAGACCTGCTACCTTGTCTGTGGAAGCACTGTTGGATGAAGCACCATAAGACCACTTCCTACCATCCCTAGACTAATGGTCTTACAGAGAGATTAAACTCTACACTAAAGACCATGCTACAGTGATGTGCAGAACAGTTTAAGAGAGAGTGGGACAAATATTTGCCCCATCTGCTGTTTGCTTACATAGAGGTACCACAGGAATCTACAGGTTTTTCACACTTTGAGTTGCTGTATGTGCATAGGGTGAGGGGACCTTTAGATTTGATTCATTATGAGTGGGAAGGTGAGGGTGAATCCCATAAGAACTCTGTTGTGGCATATGTTGTAAACCCCAGGACAAGGCTTAGGGAGCTCATAGGCTTGGCCCAGGAGAACCTGGCAAGAGCCCAACAGCAGCTAAAGGTCTGGTACAACAGGAATGCTCAAGCCAGAGAGTATGCTGTGGGACAGCAGGTAATGGTTCTCATTCCTGTCAGACACAATAAGTTGCAGGCAGCTTGGGAGGGACCCTTCAAAGTGGTAAGAAAGGTCAGCAATGTTGACTACATGATAGAACTGCTAGGCAGGAAGCATTGGCATAAATTATATCATGTTAACATGATGAAACCTTACCATAATAAGGATACAATGGTGGTAAGTATTTGCAGTAGGAAGCAGGAGGAGTCTGAGGCTGATCTCTGGCAACAGTGAGTCAGCCAGCAGAATGCCAAATGACTACGGTGGAACCTAGGGTTACAGGTATATGATGGGGTTGGCAATGCCAAGGCAGATGGGATCTCAAGAAAGTGTATGGGATACTGTATTACCAGACAGACTCATTCATGCCAAGAAACATTCCTCAAGAGGCACTTCAAAAACTAGCTTGAATCTTCAAAGGGGAGAGATGTGATGATAGGAAGTATTGCCAGCCATGCCAGGAGAAGTAGGGCAGTGGATGTGTAACACATGCCAGCATAAGCTAGGTGGAGTTTTGTAACGAATTATGTGCCATTTTTGTATCAAACTGATTTGTATAGATGCTTGTGTTTAAAACTGTATTTGCAAAGTTGCTTATGCAAAATGTATCAACAGTGTGCCCTACTGAAAAGAAAAGAAATGTACATGCATTATTGTTACTGAGTTAAAGGTATATGTTTTAACATAGGATACTGGAAGAGAAGAAGTTAATCTCAAACTTCAAAAATAATAAGAAAATTAAACTACTGGGTCTAGGTCATAAAGATTTTATCTCACAGTTTTGAATGAAGCCAGAGATGCAATGTCTGTAAAAAGTATGGTTTATTAGCTCCTATAGGAAGAAGGGAAGTGTTTTATGGTTTTATGACTTCCAGTAATGCTTGTGTGTGTGTGTGTGTGTGTGTGTGTGTGTGTGTGTGTGTGTGTGTGTGTGTGTGTGTGTGTGTGTGTGTGTGTGTGTGTGTGTGTGTGTAGTATTGACATGGTAGGTGCTAAAATCCTGCAGCTACTCACGATGGGGGATAGTCCAGAAAACAGTCAGATGACCAGATGTGTATGATGCCATTCTATAAGCCAAAAATAATATTTAGATATTAGTAGGAGATTGCTTTCAGTATTTTGCATTCTGTCTTGAATCTGACAACAACGACCACTCACCCACATTATCTTGCCTTCCTCTATTCAGCAAGTAGGGACAGTAATTCTCTAGATCAGTCAAGATAATATAGTGGAAATAGTTAATTATTGTTTTTATGTAACTGTGTGAATCTTTCCAGCCGTGTTATTTTTTAATATTTGTGATTGAAACTCTAGTATTTACTATAAATAGATATTTCATATTTTCATGTTCTTTTATTATTTATTATTAAATATATTTAAACTTTTCATTGTGGCTGGTCCTTTTAGAGAAATATTTTGACCTTTTAGAGTATTTGCATATATTTATTTGGTGACTGCTCTGGCTACTCCTGAAAGCCTTACTGGTTGGTCAACATTACCTTTGGTATCGGTATTAACTTCATTCAGTATAATTGGGCAAAAAGCAAATTGAAGGTCATGCAGCTTAATGCTAGGAGCCTTAACCTGAAAATGCAGTCACTGGAGGTTCTCCTCAAACTGAAGATGCCGATGTCTGTACAGTCATGAAAACTTGGTTCAGGGCTGTAGAGAGCACCCTCTGCCTTACCAGGCTATACCTCATTCCACAATTTCCAACCCCAAAATGAGGTCAGAAAGACTTAAGGTGGTGGAATCTATATCTTCATTAAGGACAGGCACACCTCCAAACTGATTTGCCAGCATGACACACTGGAATTACTCCAGGTGCAACTGCCAGTTGGCAAGACACCCATCCAAGTTATAGCCAGCTATAGACTCCCTCCATGACTCAGGACACTCGCTCCTCCTACCTGGACCTACTTGACTCCATCAAGGTACCCCTAACACCCTGATCCTTGGTGACTTCAACTACCCCACCATAGACTGGGTGAACTATTTCTGCACTAATGCACTCACCCACTGATTCCTTGACTTCATCAGTTCTAATGCACTAGACCAGCTCATCTCATCCCCCACCAAGGGAGAAAACATTCTGGACTTGGTTCTCACCAATATGGGTGACTGCTGCACCACTCCCATAGTATGTTCTTCTCTGGTGAGAGCATATCATCGGTTTATCTAATTTGAAGTTTCTATCCCACCCAACTCCCCCCAGCCATATCCTCTATCAACAGGCTTTACAACAAAAGGAAGAAACTGTTGTCCAAGGGTAAAAAGGAACAAATTCCAAATTGGAAAAACTCCTTCCTCAGCAAGCAAATTAGATCACTAGTGAAAACCTCCAAACTAATTATGAATTGAAACTAGCCTCCAAAACAAAAGGAAACCACAAAGTCTTCTCAACTATGTCAGGAACCTCCATGGCAAAGCCCAGGTTTGTTCCAAATAAGTACTTAATGGCACCACTCACACTGATCCTGTTGACTTAGCTAACCTGCTAGCTGATAGGTTCAGTGCAAACTTTACCACCCTGCCCCCCAAAGGCCCATTTGACATCCCCAATACTTGTCCCGCACCTCACATCTCTGTAGATCAAGTGTTAAAGGCCCTATCTAAGGCAAAGAACACAGCTTTCATGGGCATGATAGTATTGCAGGCCATATTCTGCACTATCTCCAGCAAGAAGCAGCTTAGCCATTCAGCACCTTATTCAACCACAGCCTAATTGCGGGCTTCATTCCAGCAGAGTGGAGAACTGCCATTATCATCCCCTTGCACAAAGGTGGTGCCACTACTAACCTGGGAAATTATCACCCCATTATCTTGACAAGTCTGATCTGTAAAGCCATGGAGCATATTATTATGGATCTCATAAACAAGGGCATAGGCAATCTCCAAGCACTTGACCCCACCCAATTCGGATTTGTCAGGGGCAAAGCTTACCTGTTGAACCTGGTTGACTATCACCAAGGCCCTGAATGAGGGAAAGTCAGTACATACAGGTTACTTTGACTTGGCCAACGCCTTTGACTCAATCCCCCACTCTGGCATCATCGAAAAGCTAACTCACCTTGGCATAAATCCGTATCTTATCAGGTGGGTGGCCATCGAGCTCACCAACAGGACCCACAAGGTCAAAATAAGTGCCACCAACTCTGACAGTAGACTTATCACTAGTGGTGTTTCCCAGGGATCTGTCCTGTCACTCCTACTCTTTGGCATCTATTTCTCAGAGGTCCAGGAAAAGACAAAGGGCCTGAGGTTGACCAAGTTTGCAGATGACTGTATGGGTACTATCATTGACTCCACAAATGATGTTAACATACTGCATGGGGGTCTCACAGCAACAAATGACTGGTGCCAAAGTCACAGCCTTAAGTTAAATGCAAAAAATGTATTATCATACTATTCAGCAAAAACATGGCCCCTACTGATTACCATATCAACGCCAACCCCCTAAGTATACAACCTGTGGTGAGAGACCTGGGTACTCAGGTTGAGAACAATCTCACATTCGACCATCATGTGGCAGCAGTGGTCAGAAAAGCCTTTTACTTGGTTCATCTCATAGGTAAAGGGATTGCATCCAGAAAAAAGGAAGTTATTACCTCTCTGTACTCCTCCCTCATCAAGCCTATGCTGTAATTGAGTATAACGCCATGTTTGGCATGTACCTCTCCAAACACCTGTACCAACTGGAAAGGCCACAGAAATAACTCACAAGGAAAATCCATGGCCTCCAACACCTGTCTTATGTGGACAGGCTCAAATCACTATCACCCTACTTGGTATTGTACACATTGCTCAGAGGTGATCTGTGTCTTGTCTACAAGGCAACATCAGACCTTGCCCTAATAGAGATGCTCCATATCCATAAGTCTAACTCTTCCAGCATTACCCACTCGAAAGGCTTAAATCTAATCTACATCAACAAAACCTGCTGGAGAGACAGGTTTGTCTCTCAAAGGCTGCCCCGTCTCTGGAATAAACTTCCCATATATGTCAAACAGAGTACCTAGCTGACTCTCTTCAAGCGCAACCTTGACGAGTGGATGGGAAACCAAAAATTTGTCCCAGGGGTTCCACCTTTGTCTCTCATTGACAGGGACAACAGGTGCTGACTGAGGTTTCTTTCTGGGGATAAAATCTTGGCTAGGCTTGTAAAGGCCATTAGCCTATTAACCTCCTATGATCCTTGCAACAGCCTTAGGTAGCTGGCTTTGTAATGTCTGGTGGCAGTGATAACTACCTTATAGCCTGGACAGGAGAGGACACAGCAGGTAAGTCTGTGCCAGTCTTTCCTAGGTGTGTGTGTGTGTGTGTGTGTGTGTGTGTGTGTGTGTGTGTGTGTGTGTGTGTGTGTGTGTGTGTGTGTGAATGTGAACTACTTGGAGCAGGGACACGGAGCATTGGTTTTACAGAGAGAGTGGCAGAGGACTTGGCTTGGGCAGTCGGATGAAGACTTAACTCTGCAGCTGTACCAGTGAGGGAGACTTATTGGGGACCCGGAGGGAGACAGATAGATACACCTAGACCCTAGGATGAGTAAGTGCCATGTGTGCTCTTAAGGGAAATTCTGCTTGATGCAGAGAGGTCTGCATCTGGAAATACTGAGTGCATCCATTTGTATTCCATTTGGATGTCTCTCTCCAGAGGTGATGATTCAGGCTCCTTGATTACTGGCTCAGAGTGGGGATGTCACACAGCCATTCACTAGACCAATATCTTTTCAGAAGAGGAACAACATGCTCTCATTCAAACTCTAGCAATAAGGTTAAAGTGTTAAAAATTGTAGACAAAAGAGGCAATGTGGAAAATGATCATTCCATTTATCCAATAATGAAGAGAAGGACATGCACTGCAGTTATTAAAGCATGCAAGGCTTTAGTCCACATTTCGGGACTTCGTATTCTTCATTCAAAAACCTTCTCTCATGAGGAAAAGAGATTCATGAACTTGTATCAATTATCAGGAGAGTTTAAGGAGTATTTGCAGCAATCTGAGGCATAGCCAATGACAGAGATTGAGGAAGGAGAAGAGGCAACAATCATATCTTCGTAGTATAAAAGGATGAAGGAGAGACCCCCAGTGAAACTAGTACTTTTTTTAAAGAATCAAATGGATGAAAGGCAAAGATAAACTCAAGCCCTAAACAAGAAACTCTTGAAAAGTAGAGGAATCACATCTTGTGGGATGATGACTTGACAGAGGGAAAACTATAATGTTTTAATCCTTATGTGCTAGAGTGTTCTCAGTGCAGTCTTTTATGTAGATTCCTATTTTCAGTCTTTAGAGATTTTGTTCATCAATTAGTATTTATGGCGGCATGTATCCAAAGGTAAGCAGAATATGTATTACATGTATCTTTACAATGTAAGTGATGTTTTCAGTTTACTTTTTCCTGCTTGCTTTTTCTCTTATGATCATTTCTTGGTTAGTGAGGTGTGTTTGTGCAGTTACAGGTCTGATTCTTTCACAGTCTGAAAGAAATGAAAGAGTGGGCATGTGTTCCAGTTCAGCAGAATGTAAATCTGGCAGTCTGATTGGTCCAATATGCAGGACCCCATAGGTGATGTTCTGATATGATTTCCAAAATCAGGTCTCTCAGGTAGTGCTGTCTAGACAGTGAACTGGGCCAAATATCCAAAGGGGGTTTCTAGTGTTCACATATATGGCACTTAAAATGATAATTAAAGGCTGTAACTAAGTGTAATGAAAGTAAGCTGTATGAATATACTAAGAGCACCATAAATGCTTAATTCAATATGCTCTAAATAAAGGGATGAATTTAATAAAGCCTACACATTATTTTCCATTTAGACATCACACCATGCTGCTTTTACAGCTGTAAACATTTTTAGATTCAGTAAGGAACTGATGACCGGTGTGGACGTACATGCCAACACGGAAACTTCCATGGCATGTAAATCACCTCATAAGCAGGTGAATCTCATGCAGATATTTGCAAAGAAATGTCATACCACATGCACATATGACTAAAATTATCATCCTGTATGTCAGACAAATGAAAAGAAATAACTTTATTTTTTTTTTAATAATCTGTGCATGTTTACATGGTGCACCACAGTGAGCAAACATGCTTTATAGAAAACTAAAAAAAAATAAAGTGGGAAAAAACAAGTTAATTAGTATGTGACATAAATATATTACATGAATGTACATGGAGTCCTTACAATGATGCATTGGTGTTGTTGCTAACATGGTTGGGCTCTGAAGTGTGTAGTTTCCAGGCTGTGAGCACGGATACCTATGCAAATGAGGAG